>NC_045434.1:212816981-212916075 GCF_002776525.5 Piliocolobus tephrosceles
CCTTCCTTCCTTCCTTCCTTCCTTCCTTCCTTCCTTCCTTCCTTCCTCCCTCCCTCCCTTCCTTTCTTTCAGACAGGTTTTGACTCTGTTGCGCAGGCAAGAGTGCAGTGGCGCTATCTCAGTTCACTGCAACCTCCGCCTCCCAGGCTCAAGCGATCCTTCCACTCCAGCCTCCCAAGTGGCTGTGACTACAGGTGTGCAGCACCATGCCTGGCTAATTTTTGTATTTTTGTAGAGATGGGGTCTTACCATTTTGGCCAGACTAGTCTTGAACTCCTGAGCTCAAGTGATCTGCCTGCCTCAGCCTCCCAAAGTGCTGGGATTAGAGGCATGAGCCACTGTGTCCAGCCTTCCTTTTTTCTTTTAAAAACCCACTTGTAAGGCTGCACATAGTGGCTCACGCCTATAATCCCAGCACTTTGGGAGACCGAGGCGAGCAGATCACGAGGTCAGGAGTTTAAGACCAGCCTGGCCAACATGGTGAAACCCTATCTCTAGTAAAAATACAAAATTAGCTAGGCGTGGTGGCAGGCGCCTGTAATCCCAGCTACTAGGGAGGCTGAGGCAGGAGAATTGCTTAAACCCGGGAGACGGAGGTTGCGGTGAGCCAAGATCACGCCACTGCATTCTAGTCTGGGCAACAAGAGTGAGACTCCATCTCAAAAAAAAAAAACCACCACACTTGTAACTATTGCTGATAGGAACATACATTCAGGGCAACTTGAATCTGTGCTCCTGGGTTGCAGTCCTCAAACTTGGCCCAAATAAACTCTCTACTTGTATGGATTTCACCTCAGTTTTTTCCTTTAGGTTAATAAGTGGGTGTGGCCAAGAGCCATTTCCTCTCCCCATCAATCAAGCAAGGCAAATATAGACACCACCTTGATAACAACCCCATTTTATGCCTCAAAGGCACATGTCGGCATTTCTGCTATCACATGAGATACATGTTCCTAAAGAACATGACATTCTGACAAGTGGCACATAAAAATAACAGGGCTTAAGGGGAGAAAGGACTGGCAAGGACCATTTGAATCCTATGCAGTTTTACAATCTGAACACAAACAAGTATAAATGCAGTCTTGATAAGCACAGCAGCTAGGGCAGATCTTCACTGCCATGGGGTGGGGATCTTTCTCTTCTCAGATTAGGATCTTTGGGTCTTTCACTTCTAGTAGAGCTGTTCCATCAAAATTGAAAATCCGGCCAGGTGCGGTGGCTCACACCTGTAATCCCAGCACTTTGGGAGGCCGAGGAGGGCAGATCATTTGGGGTCAGGAGTTCAAGACCAGCCTGGCCAACATGGCGAAACTCCGCCTCTACTTTTTTTTTTTTTTTTTTTTTTGAGGCGGAGTCTCGCTCTGTCGCCCGGACTGGGGTGCAGTGGCCGGATCTCAGCTCACTGCAAGCTCTGCCTCCCGGGTTTATGCCATTCTCCTGCCTCAGCCTCCGGAGTAGCTGGGACTACAGGCGCCCGCCACCTCGCCCGGCTAGTTTTTTGTATTTTTAGTAGAGACGGGGTTTCACCGTGTTAGCCAGGATGGTCTCGATCTCCTGACCTCGTGATCCGCCCGTCTCGGCCTCCCAAAGTGCTGGGATTACAGGCTTGAGCCACCGCGCCCGGCCTCGCCTCTACTAAAAAATACAAAAATTAGCCAGGCGTGGTGGCACGTGTCTGTAATTCCAGTTACTCGGGAGGCTGAGGCAGGAGAATCGCTTGAATCTGGGAGGTGGAGGTTGCAGTGAGCCAAGATCGTGCCACTGCACCCAAGCCTGGGCAACACAGCGAGACTCCATCTCCAAAAAAAAAAAAAAAGCCAGGCACTGGGCTCACACCTGTAATCCCAGCACTTTGGGAGGCCAAGGCGGGTGGATCACCTGAGGTCAGGAGTTCGAGACCAGCCTGACCAACATGGTGAAACCCTGTCTCTACTAAAAGTACAAAAAATTAACTGGGCATGGTGGCAGGCCCTTGTAATCCCAACTACTCGGGAGGTTGAGGAAGGAGAATCGCTTGAACTCAGGAGGCCGAGGTTGCAGTGAGTTGAGATCACACCATTGCACTCCAGCCTGGGGGACAAGAGCAAGACTTCGCCTCAAAAAAAAAAAAAAAAAAAAAAAATTGAAAATCCAATTCAGGTTACAAACAGTTAAAACAAACAAATTACATATTAAAATGTCTTCAACTGTCCTCCTAACTCCACCATTTAGTTTAAGATTATTGAAAGGGTCACAGGGCAGTGACAACTGTCTGGACCAGTGGCACGGGAGTAAAAGAATTTACCAAGACAGTTGTAGGTAGAGAAAGTAGGAAAATATGTTGCAAGGAAGCAACGGGCGGTATCAGCAGAAGAGGAGCAGACTGCAAGGAAACAAAGGCTTGCTGGAGATTTTATAGGACGGTTCTTGGGATGATGGATAACACCACGGCTGCAGGAGCTAACCTGCCTTCTTCTGTCAGCCGGGATGTTTGATAAATTGAGGCGTTTGATGTTAAGTGGGAAGTTTGTGAGTTGTGTGTGTAATTTGCTCGGGAGGGCTACACTTCCTGGGACATAAACACAGACAGATCTATAACTCATGTGCTTCCTCTTTGTTTATCTGTCCTGGACCATGAAGAAAGGCAGATTTATAGCTTATTTGCTTTCTCTTTTGCTTTCCCCTGATGCTGCCAACCTGACTCCATTTCCCTAATTAGGACTCCACAGAAAGCCTGGAAAGCACTTCTTTTTTTGTTTTGTTTTTTGAGACAGGATCTCACTCTGTTGCTCAAGCTGAGTTCTGTGGCTCAGTCACAGCTCACTGTAGCCTGAGGTTCCTGGCTCAAGCAATTCTTCTGCCTCAGCCTCTCGAGTAGCTGGGACTACAGGTGCCCATCACCACACCAGATAATTTTTTATTATTTGTAGAGATAAGGTCTCACTATGTTGCCCAGGCTGGTCTCGAACTCCTGGGCTCAAGCGATCCTCCTGCCTCAGCCTCCCAAAATGCTGGGATTACAGGAGAAAGCGCTTCTTGAAATCACAAAACCAGCCCAGAGCCCTGCAGAATCTGCAGCATTTTCTCTCTAAGGTCTTCATGTGTTGTGTGAAAGGAAAATAAAAAACTCAGGACCCCAATTCACTCTGCCAAAAAGGAAACAAAATTAAGCTGAAAGCTGAGTCATGCAAGGAGCTGTCTTTCCTTTTGTTCCTAAGCAGACAGCGACAGATAGAAGGTTAAATATCCCCACAAGGAGCTACTCTGTGTTCACCTTACTTTCTGTAAAGTGCTGATTTACTGAGCAAGAGACAGACATGTAAATGATGATTCCTCTACTTGTACCTTTTCTTTTGTAACATGTGGATTACCATACTCTCTTTCCCCTCCAGCCAGCTTTTCTTTAAATACTGAAGCCCTCAAACTCCTCTTTGGAGAAAGGCACAGACCACAGACTGTTTCTGAGATTCTGCTTTTTTCTTCTGGGCATATCCTTAACCTTGGCAAAATAAACTACTAAATTGATTGAGACCTGTCTCAGATACTTTTTGGTTTACAGTTGCTAAGCCTTGCTCTTTCGTTGAGAGAATGCTTGCCCTGCTCTGCCCCACCACCACCTCAAACTATTATATGAACATGCTGCTAAGAACACAAACACAGTTTCTGCATTCTACTGACAGTATTATTTTATTTTATTTTTTTATTTTTGGAGATGGAGTTTTGCGCTGTCACCCAGGCTGAAGTGCAGTGGCTCGATCTCAGCCCACTGCCATCTCCACCACCTGGGTTCAAGTGATTCTCCTACCTCAGCCTCCTGCGTAGCTGGGGTTACAGGCTCCCACCACCAAGCCTGGCTAAGTTTTGTATTTTTAATAGAGACCGGTTTTCACCATGTTAGCCAGTCTGGTGTTGAACTCCTGTAATCTGCCTGCCTTGGCCTCCCAAAGTGCTGGGATTACAGGTGTGAGCCACCGCACCCGGCCAGCATTCTCTTGTTTACCATCTGCAAATAAACTAACTCACAGTGCAGAAGCACTTACCGAGTGAGGCAGAAGAGACTCCACCATTTGTACCACCAGGGGCTTTGGTAGAATATCTTCCTGTTTCCTGTCCTAACAGATTTTCAGGCATGCAGTTAGTAGTTTGACCAGGGGGAAACAGTTTCAGCTGCAAGTAACAGAAAACAAAATGGAGAAGTATTTTTCTTCCCTACTAAGTCAGGTTGGTGGTGGGGAGCTGGGATGGTGCTCCACAGGGGAAGGGGCCCCAGCTCCTCCGAGCTTGGTGCTCTGTCCTATGTGGTTCCAATCTCAAGGCCCAAGCTGGTGGCATTTCCATTCCAGGAAGCAGGATGGAGAAAGAGGCAAAGCTAAGAGAGCAAAGTTTCTGGAAGCTGCCTGCCATATGGCATCTTGCATACATTGCATTAAGCGGAACTTTATGTCTGTACTGACTGCAAGAGCAATAGGGAAATGTCTTTATTTTGGGCAGCCACAGATCTTGCTCCCAATTCTATTACTACAGAAGAGGCACTGACCAAATGGATTGATAGATGAGGAGAAGTCATTAGCAGCCTGTACAAAAGAGGCCCATGGCAAAACTTTAAAATTCTAGAACATTCCTAGCAAACGTGAGGCCAGTAGTGACTGAAGTCCTGGTATCATTATCTGGTCACAGAACAACCTGGAGATGTGCCTGCCTGCTTTGTGGTGTGGTGCTAACACAGTATTTTGGCCTGGTTAAATTTTTCTTATATAAAACATTTGCTTTTCATTCTGATTCAGAAAGGTAACTTTTCTGTTTTGCTTTTTTTTTTTTTTTTTGGAGATGGTCTCACTCTGTCACCCAGGCTGGAGTGTAGTGGTGCAATCTCAGCTCATTGCAACTTCCGCCTCTCAGGTTCAAGAGATTCCCCTGCTTCAGCCTCCCAAATAGCTGAGAATTATAGGTGCGCACCACCATGCCCAGATAATTTTTTTTTTTTTTTTGTATTTTTAGTAGAAACGGGGTTTCACCATGTTGGCCAGGCTGGGCTCCAACTCCTGACCTCAAGTGATCCACCTGCCCCGGCTTCCCAAAGTGCTGGGTTTACAGGCATGAGCCACGGCACCTGGCCTAGTTCTGTTTTATTATTAACAATAACAGAAACGCTCCTATTTCCTCTCCCCCATCGTATCACCAATATCCCTCAAGTGTATCTACTTCTGTCTTCTCCATCCCCATGCTGGTCCAAGTCACATTGTTCTTTCACCTGGGCTATGGCAAAGACCTTCCACTGCTCCTTCTCCCCATTCCCCAGTCCAGCGGTCTCTTGTCCCCTCCTCAGTTCACCTCTGGACAGAGGGAACTTTAATTTTTAATTTAATTTTTATTTATTTCCAGAGACAGGGTCTTGCTCTGTCACCTGAGCTGGAGTGCAGTGGCATGATCGAATTCCTGGGCTCAAGCGATCCTCTTCTTGCCTCAGGTCTGCCAGGACCACCCTCCTCCCCCGAGTCCCACCCCACCGCCCCATCCCCCTCCTCCATCTGTGAGCCACGAGGCTTCTCACAGTCGCCCACCCTGCCCTGCTCTCAGAACCTGCAGGCCTTGGCCTAATGGCGGCCTGAGGCAGGGGCCTGGAAGCCGATCGCCCCGCCACAAAGGTTGGGGGTCCGTGGCCAGAAGGAGGACCCAGGCAAGGCTGAGAGGGACTCCGGCAGAAACTGAAGGGGACCCCGGCTGAGGCTGAGGGGGGACTCGGGCAAAGGCGGAGGGGAACCCGGGCTGAGGCTGGGGGGGATCTGGGCTGAGGCAGAGGGCGACTGAGACAGAGGGGCACCGAGGCAGAGGGGAATCCGAGCTGAGGCAGAGGGGTCTTGGGCAGGGACACGACCTACCCGGAGTCCGCAGGCCCACCGGGCGGAGGGACTGACTGAGCGGCCCGCAGCCTGGTGTCGTGACGGCCTCGCACCGCGCCCTCTTCCCCGCGCTCAGCTCCCTCCAGGGCGGAAGCACGGGTCGAGCGTTGGTGACGTCATCCATGGCTGTGCTTGCGACGCCCTGTCACTGGCAGGAACCAGGTACTGCGGCCTGCAGCTCCCGGGATGATCCCCTCTGGGCCTGAGGGCCTGGCCCACTGTCCCCGCATCCCGGCCAGCGACCCCCGTTTTTAGTTACCCGCTCGCCCAAAGGCAGGGAGAAGTGGAAGGTCTGGGCCTAGATAGAAGCAGGTGTCATGCACTTGACGTGACTGATGACTGCAAACTTTGGTCGATTCTTTTTGAGGGGAGGATGGAGGACAGAGATGGAGTCTCGCTCTGTCGCCCAGGCTGGAGTACAGTGGCACCATCTCGGTGCACTGCAACCTCCCCCTCCTGGGTTCCAGCAATTCTCCTGCCTCAGCCTCCCAAGTAGCTGGGATTACAGGCGTCTGCCACCACTCCCAGCTAATTTTTGTATTTTTAGTAAAGACGGGGTTTCACCATGTTGGTCAGGCTGGTCTCGAACTCCTGACCTAAGGTGATCCACCCATCTCGGCCTCCCCAAGTGCTGGGATTACAGGCGTGAGTCACCACGCCCGGCTGGATGCTTCGTTTTGTTGGATTGCACACCTGTACCCGTCTCCTCACTCCCCCATCGGTGATTTCCTCTTCCCACCCTATCCCTGCAATTAAAGTGCATTTTCTTTGGAAACTTTTTCTAAATCTTTGAAATAATTGGAAACCTCTGGTCTTGCTATGCCTTAGTCACAAGTCAGTGCGCTAGGACAGTGGTACACAGAAGAAAAAGGCAGTAAAGCTGGTGAAACGGAATGCTGAGTTCTCCCTTGTGAATAGGGACCCCCCCATCCCCCACCAACACACACACACACACACACACACAGACGGCCACACTGCTAGGCTTCTCACAGTCTCCCACCCTGAGCAACCCTGGGGGTTTGCTGCTAATGCAAGGAACAGTGCCCAACACAGGCTCCCAGTCTCTGCTTGTTTAAAGATGCATGAGATTTGGAGTGAATCACTAAAGTAACTGGATTTACGCCACAGCAAATAAAACAGAGTATGTCCCGTAAAGATGAAAACCTGCGGGGCTTGTGAGACTTTGAATTTTGGCCACTTACTCTGGCAAGCCCTGTGACAGCTGAATGAGTGCCAAGCACAGGGGGCTGACAGTGGCCTGGCCTTGAGATGGCCGGACCTGGACCAGCAACTGTGACTCACTTTCCCTGCCCTGCCTGGAAAGGGGTTTGAGGTATTTACCACCTTCCCAGTAGTGATGAATACACAGAAAGTAACATCTCTAGGTCATTCTGAGCTCCTTAAAATGGAAAATAAGAGGACGGGCGTGATGGGTCATGCCTGTGATCCCAGCACTTTGGGAGGCCGAGGAGGGCAAATCAAATCACTTGAGGTCAGAAGTTCGAGACCAGCCTGGCCAACATGGCAAAACCCTGTGTCTACTAAAAATACAAAAATTAGCCGAGTGTGGTAGTGCACGCCTGTAATCCCAGCTACTCAGGAGGTGGAAGCAGGGGAATCGCTTGAACCCGGGAGGCGGAGGTTGCAGTGAGCTGAGATCACGCCACTGCACTCTAGCCTGGGACAAGAGCGAAACTTCGTCTCAAAAAAAAAAACAGAAAATGAGAAACTTTCCCCTAACAGTGTTGCACGGTTACTTGGGCAAAACTGACTCGCCACCAGAGAGACTTGACTCTCTCCTGGCAGGGACAGCGTCTCTGAGGTCTCTAGTGGCCCAATCTGTTGCCCTTGTATTACCTGGTATCGTGTAGGGAGGATGACAGCTGTTGTTTGCCACGCGTTCCTGACAGAAATAACCCTTCCAGTCACTCACCGTGAGCCTGACTAGTAGAGACTTTAGCAATGGGGAAATACCGCAGACTGTTCCATCAGGACAATGCTGGGCCTGCAGTCCCCAGGGGGCACCCATTTGCTTAGCCAAACCCCAGACGTTTCATTTAAAAGCAGAAGTGAAAGGAAGACCAGGTTCCTGAAAGGGTTATTCTGACTTAGTCTGGCTATAAAAATGCTATTGGCTGTTATTTGGCGTGGCCAAAGTGCACCCAGAATGTCTTCTCTCTCCATTCAGTGCACGCGTTACTTTGGCTAAAAGAAGGTGAGCGGCACTCTGCCCTTCCCGAGCAAGCATGGAGCAACAGGATCAGAGCATGAAGGAAGGGGTGAGTGTGTTGCTCAGGGAAAGGGGCCAAGAACAGGCTTGGCTGCCAGGTCCTGTTCAGCCTTCCTGGAGAGTCGCTGGGGGGCTCCTGGTATTGCAGAAGGAACTCTGTGTTGGGAGGGATCATGGTGGGGCGAGGGGGAAAGTCTTGTCCAGCAGGTGGTCTTTTATAGGGAGGAGAGAGGTTTAGAGACAAATGCTCTGTGGAAATCATTCTACTGGAACAGCCTTTAAAAGCAGGATCTGTAACTGAATGGAAGAGACCCAAAGGATTCATTTGTCCCAACCTGAACCAAACATGTTAGCTGCAAAATCCTTCTATGTTTGGTGAGATGTTTTGCTCTGCTTTTGTTTTGCTTTTGGCTTCAGGGCAGTTAATTAACCTTTTCAGCAAGTAACATAGCTGAGCTGCACGAAAGCAAGCCAAACTCAGAGAAGGCGTTGCTAGATTTGAATTTAGTTCAGATCTGTCACGTAGGTTTCCTGCCTTTTAGATACTGAGGGTCCCTTGTTTTAGAGACGAAAGATTTTCATGGACTCCCACAACATAATTGCAGTTTACTTTCTAGATTCCCTTGATTGAGGAAAATGCATAATGTCAGAAAAGTAACGTTGACTTATTAACACTTTAAAAGAATTTGCATTTGTTCATCACAATAGCATCTGCTTATATTTGGAGTGGAGGAAAGCAGTTCACATTTTTGCAAAACAGCATTTGGTCAGGCATGGATGTGAGACCCTCACCACAGGCAGACTGGAAACATGCTCTGTAGCACATAGATTAAGACTGGGTCTTGGGAGGCCGAGGTGGGTGGATCACCCAAGGTCAGGAGTTCGAGACCAGTTTGGCCAATGTGGTGAAACCCCGCCTCTACTAAAAATACAAAAATTAGCCAGGCGTGGTGGCGGATGCCTGTAATCCCAGCTACTCAGGATGCTGAGGCAGGAGAATCACTTGAACCCGGGAAGCAGGGGCTGCAATGAGCTGAGATCGCACCATTGCACTCCAGCCTGGGCAACAAGAGCGAAACTTCATCTCAAAAAAAAAAAAAAAAGTGGGCCTGGGAAGTAGAAACCCCAGGATTCATTCCTGCTCCATCCTATTCTAGCTGTAAGACTTGGGCAAGTTCTTTAAGTCTTCTGTGTCTCAGTTTTCTCATCTGTAAAATGGGAATAATAACCATACCACCTCATAAGGTGCTGCAGCAATTAAATGAGACAATGCATGTAAAGTACCTGGCACAGACTGAGTTCCCCGTAAAATGTTACTACTTTTCTTTCTCTCTCTCTCTTTTTTTTTTTTTTTTTTTTTTGACACAGAGTCTCGCTGCATCACCCAGGCTGGAGTACAGTGGTACGATCTCGGCTTACTGCAACCTCCACCTCCTGGGCTCAAGCAATCCTCCCACCTCAGCCTCCTGAGTAGCTGGGATTCCAGGCATGCACCACCACACCCAGCTAATTTTGGTATTTTTAGTAGAGACGGGGTTTCACCATGTTGGCCAGGCTGGTCTAGAACTCCTGGCCTCAAGTGATCCACCCACCTTGGCCTCCCAAAGTGCTGGGGTTGCAGGTGTAAGCCACCATGCCTGGCCTTTGTAAATGTTACTACTTTTCAAACTACTTTTAGAGCTGGTTTCTCCACCTCCGCATGATTGCCATTTGGCGCTGGCTAATGCTTTGTTGTAGGGGCTGTCTTGCGTGTTACAAGATGTTTAGCAGCTTCCCCGGCTCTACTTTCTAAACGCAGTAGCACCCTCCCCCAGGAGTGACAACCAATGTCCCCGAGAGGGCAGAATCAACTCCCAGCCCTCAACGGAGAGTCACTGCTTTGGAGTCTACTCAGCCCCTTCACTTGGGTCATCTTGTCTGTCTCACAACTAAGAAAGTGTTAGACAAATCAAGTGTTATCACTTCCATTTTATAGAAAAGAAATAGAGGTGATGAGGACTTAGGTGTTTGGGGGTCAGGGAGGTCCTCTGCTGTCCAGAGAAAGGCACGACTGCCACGTTCCCCACGTCCCCCATGTGCAGCTGTAGAAAGGAACGGAAACACCCCCACGTGGCAGGCCCTGAAACTGAGTAACACATTGCAAAAGGAAATGATTCAGATGGCCACATGCGAGAGGCGTGGGCTGACCCCAGCTACCCGCTGCCTCAGCCCTCCAGGAAAGGAAGCCTCTTCTGAGCCAGAGGGATGAAGGTGGAGATGGGCTCCCCGTCCTGTGAGCAGCCTGCCCCTTGGGGAGAAAGACAGGGCGTGTTGGGCTTCCCGAAACACTCCAAAGGAAGCGATTCCAATAGTCTATAAGAATCTGGGAAATCATTAAGTGCAGCCGAGAGGGGATGTAGGCGCCAAGGAGAAATGTGGGGGCAGGCGAAGGCTACAGAGGCTGTGCCGTCTGGGGAGAAGGGTGTCTGGCAGTGTGCGGAGCCACTCCCTACCCCTCAGTAGTGTGTGGCAGTGGCCTCACTGGCCTTTTCTGTTCTTTGTCTTTCTTTTCTCTTTTAATTTTTATTTTTTTATTTTTTTAAATTTTGAGACAGGGTCTTACTCTGTTGGTCAGGCCAGAGTGCAATGATGGGATCATAGCTCACTGCAGCCTTGAAGTCCTGGACTCCAGCAATCCTCCCACCTCAGCCTCCAGAGTAGCTGGGACTGCAGGCATGTAGCACCATGCGTGGCTAATTTTTAATTACTTTGAAGAGACAGTGTCTCATTATACCCAGGCTGGTTTTGGGCTCCTGGGCTCAAGTGTGCCTTCTGCCTCGGCCTCCCAAAGTGCTTGGATTGTAGGTCTGAGCCACTGCACTCAGCCCTGCTTTTCTCCTATGTAGAGGGCAAACACTGACATCTGTCAGATGTGCACCAAGGACTTTCTGCCAGGAAAAAAAGACTCTTGGTCTGAAAGAAAAAAATAAATGGGTTAGGGGGAAAAAAAAGATACAGCAAGGTACTTTACAACTACATAAGAATTGAGGGCCAGGTGCAATGGCTCTTGCTTGTAATCCCATCAGTTTGGGAGGTTGAGGCAAGCGGATTGCTTGAGCCCACAGGTTTGGGACCAGCCTGGGCAACATGGCGAAACTCGGTCTCTACAAAATATACAAAAATTAGCTGGGCATGGTGACTGCGCCTATAGTCCCAGCTGCTCTGGAGGCTGAGGTGGGAGGATGCCTGAGCCTGGGAGGCAGAGGTTGCAGTGAGCAGAGATGGAGCCACTGCACGCCAGTGACTCCAGCCAGAGTGAGACTGTCTAAAAAAAACAAAGGATTGTTGAATAAAGTTCCCCACCTCAATAAAAAGATGCCAAAATGCTTTGGAAAATAAAGACACATTTTTGTGGAGTGGCTCTACCAGCAACTAGTTGAGTATCCTAGAGCAACTAACACCCCTCCGTGCTCTCTGGGTCCTCATTGATATTCATTTGTAATTAATAGATTAATTAATTAACCCATTTGTAACACCTGCTACAGACCAGGCGTGGTCCTAAGTGTTCTATATCTGTGAACTCATTTATTCCTGTGGCGGTATCATTATCCTCAAAAAAACTTTTTTTTGAGGCAGGATCTGGCTCTATCACCCAGGCAGGAGTGCAGTGGCACAATCACGGCTCATTGCAGCCTCCTGGGCTCAAGCAATATTCCTGCCTTGTTTTTAAATTTTTTTTTGTAGAGATGAGCTCTCACTATGTTGCCCAGGCTGGTCTCAAACTCCTGGGCTCAAGCCATCCTCCTGCCTCGTCCTCCCAAAGTGCTGGGATTACAGGCAGGGACCACCAGGCCAGGCCCATTATCCCCATTCTAAAGGTGAAGGAACTGAGAAGTTCAGGGAGTTCCCAAGGCCACATAGCCCAGCAGAGCCAGGCTTGGATCCCACACTCCTGGGCTCCAGAAGCTGTGCTCCAAACCACTACAGCGGCTAACATCTCTCCCTGCCTCTCCCACTACTTGTTTGTGAAACTGAGTTCAACAGTGTGATAAAGTGACAGAGCTTGGGCCGGGCGCGGTGGCTCAAGCCTGTAATCCCAGCACTTTGGGAGGCCGAGACGGGCGGATCACGAGGTCAGGAGATCGAGACCATCCTGGCTAACACGGTGAAACCTCGTCTCTACTAAAAATACAAAAACTAGCCGGGCGAGGTGGCGGGCGCCTGTAGTCCCAGCTACTCGGGAGGCTGAGGCAGGAGAATGGCGTAAACCCTGGAGGCGGAGCTTGCAGTGAGCTGAGATCCGGCCACTGCACTCCAGCCTGGGCGACAGAGCGAGACTCCGCCTCAAAAAAAAAAAAAAAGTGACAGAGCTTGAAGTGCTGATCCTCCATGAGCGCTAACTATTCCAGGGGTGTTTGCATTCTGACTGGAGATTCCTAACAAGGAAAAGTTTGGAACTGAAAGAATGTCTCTCTAACAACAGAAACTTCAAGATGGATTTCTAAGGGAGATGGTTTGGGCTTCCTTCTCAGTGACTTTGAATCGCACCCTGTCAGAAGGTCAGCCTTGAGGATCGTCGACCTAAAAAAAGAAACTGAAGCAAAATTGATGTAGATAGTGTATTGGGGCCAAGGTTGAGGACTGGAGCCCTGGAAAACACTGGGAAGTACTTTGGAGAGCATAGGAGAGGTTCACGTTTTTAAAGAAAAAACGACAAATCAGGAGAGGAGTGATTACTGGTTGTTTGTTAGGAATTCTCACTGGTTTAGAGAAATGACATTGATTTAGTGATAGGCTATGCATTGGTTTTTGTTTTGAAACAGAATCTTGCTCTTGTCACCCAGGCTGGAGTGCAATGGCGCAATCTCGGCTCACTGCAACCTCCACCTCCCAGGTTCAAGCAATTCTCCTGCTTCAGCCCCCCGAGTGGCTGGGATTACAGACGTCTGCCACCATGCCCGGCTAACTTTTTGTATTTTTAGTAGAGACGGGGTTTCACCATGTTGTCCAGGCTGGTCTCAAACTCCTGACCTCATGATCTGCCCATCTGGGCCTCCCACCGAAGTGCGGTGATTACAGGCGTGAGCCACCGCGCCCAGCCTACATTGTTGACTGTAGAGTATGTGCTCTGGTGTCTGGTGTATGGCATTGTTAGGCTAATTTACAGCTACTTGGTGGCAACACTCAGTGTAGAGTCCACATAACAGGCAGATGACTTAGCTCACATGGGAATAAGGTGTGACTGCTGCTGTATTTCAGTGCTTTGCTAGACCGGTCATTTAAAGGGGTACACATCCCCCCAAAAGTTTCTTTTCTTTCTTGGGGTGGTGGTTATTACTAAAGTCTCAAAATATTCTCTGTATTATGAAAGGCAGGAAACTGGTTTACTGACAGCATGAGGAATGTGGTTTCTGGTTTCTCCCTGAAGCACAGCTCAGAGTCATGGCAACCTCCTTAGCCTCTAAGGAGAGCCCCTCCTGGTCACGGCTGGGGATCACTGGGGTCTCTCATTTTAACAGGCTGGCCAGAGACCCACACATCCTCTTCAGCCCCTCCCTTTTCCTTATGCCCTAATCCAGCCCAGTACCAAATTCTTTTTGTTCCCTCTCCAGGAAAGCAAAAAAAGAAAGAAAGAGGGCTTAAGCCTTCTTTCTACTATGTGCATCTTTATTAAGACGATAACTCAATACCATACAATTTCACCCCTCTAAAGTACACAGGCCCCGGCTGGCACTGTGGCTCACACTTATAAAACCAGCACTTTAGGAGGCTGGGGTGAGAGGATTGCTTGAGATCAGGAGTTCAAGACTAGCTTGGGCAACATAGTGAGACCCTGTCTCTATAAAAAATGTAAATAAAAGCCTGGTGTGGTGGCTCACACCTGTAATCCCAGCTACCCGGGAGGCTGAGGCAGGAGAATGGCTTGAACTGAGGAGGTGGAGGCTACAGCGAGCTGAGATTGTGCCACTGCACTCCAGCCTGGGCGACAGAGCGAGACTCCATCTCCAAAACACACAAACAAAAACAAAAACATCTAAATAAATAAAGTATACAGGCTGGACGTGGCAGCTCACACCTGTAATACCAGCACTTCGGGAGGCTGAGGCAGGAGGATTGAGACCAGCCTGGGTAACTAAGCGAGACTCTGCCTCTACACACACACACACACACACAGTACATATTAATATATAAAAGTATACAATTTATCACCAGCGTGAAATTAGCCAGGCACGGGAAGACACGCCGCATCATCTTACATGTGGAATCTGAAAAAGTTGAACTCTCTAAGTCGAACTCACAGGCTGAGAAGTGGTATCTCATGCTAATTTTTATTTGCGTTTTCCTCATGGGATACCAAGTCTTTTTAATTTGCATCCTCAATAGTCGTCAAAGCTGGCACTTTTAACCCCTACCACGGCCCGTTCCATTACCCAAGTGCCCATCTGCTGTCTGCTGCCTTCTGTAGTAACCCGATCCTTGGTCTCCCTTCTGCTCTGCACGTAGCAGCTGGAGTAATTTTTTATTTTTTGAGACAGAGTCTTGTTCTGTTTCCCAGACTGGAGTGCAGTGGCGTGATCTCGGCTCACTGCAACCTCCACCTCCCGGGTTCAAGCGATTCTCCTGCCTTAGCCTCCCTAGTAGCTGGCACTACAGGCATGTGCCACCACGCCTCGCTTATTTTTGTATTTTTAGTAGAGATGGGGTTTTACCATGTTGCCCAGGCTGGTCTCAAACTCCTAACCTCAAGTGATCCTCCTGCCTTGGCCTCCCAAAGTGCTGGGATTACAGGCATGAGCCTGGAATAATTTTTTAAAAGTCCAAATCCTTCCATCCCACTCCCCGGTTACACAGCATATGGAGGGAACACCCAGTCTGTTCTGTGGCCCTCACCCCAGCTTGCCCTCCTTTCCCCAGCTGCAGCCACACTGGCCAAATTCCAGATGCTCAAAGGTTCTGAGCTCCGCCTGCCTCAGGCCTTCCCACAGGCTGTTCCCTTTCTCTAACCACTCTCTTCTTCCCCTCTTCTCCTCAGCTGAAATGTTGCTCCTCAGACCTCTCTTTTTAACCACTCCTGTGTTTTTCTTCTTAGTACTTACTACAGTTACAGTTTATTACATTCTCATGTAGTTTCTTAAGGTGTGTCTTTACCATTGGACAATAGTCTGCTGGGGGCAACCGTCTTGCTCACTGGCGGGTACTGTGCTTCCTGGAGTCCAGTTAGCTGGCCATACGTATTTGTTTCATGAAGACGGTTGGACCAGCAGGGTTAGTGAGAACCCACCCAGAATAACTTTGCTACTCGTAGGAGAGTGAGCCATGATTCCTGCGGTGCCCACAGAATGTGCCTGTGGCTTGAATTCAGGGAGGAAGTGAAAGAATGGAGGGTAAATTGAATGCTCTATCCTCAGAGACTCTATAGCCTGATCATTTAGTGGCTCTGATCTGTCCTCCATAGTTTCTCTGATCATTTTTGCCGGGATCCCATCAAAGCAGTCAGGGAGCTGGCTATCCATGGTGCCTGGCAGACCCCCCAACTCTGGGGCATGAGCCCTGGGAACCAGCCAGCTCCACCAGCTGGGCTGTGCTTGTTGACTGTGTTGCTGGCCAGAACCCCACCCCTGACCCCAAAGGACTTCAAACCTTAGGGCCCTCATCAGGCTGAGGGAGTGGTCAAGAGCTGCACTTGGCTGTGTGAATGAAGCTGGTTGCAGTTTCATCTTACTGAGAAGAGAATTAGGAAAGAACCTTTTTTTTTTTTTTTTTTTTTTGAGATAGGGTCTCGCTTTGTTGCCCAGACTGGAGTGCAGTGATGCGACCATAGCTCACTGCAGCCTTGAATTCCTGGGCTCGAGCGATCCTCCCACCTCCGCCTCCTGAGTAGCTGGGACCACAGACATATTCACCACCATACCCAGCTAATTTTTAATTTTGTTTCTGGTAGAGACAGGTCTCCCTATGTTGCCCAATCTGGTCCCAAACTCCCGGGCTCAAGCGATCCTCCTACCTTAGCTTCTCAAAGTGCTGGGATTACAAGCATTTGCCATCACATCCGGATGTTTTGTTTTGTTTTGTTGTTTTGATGAGTTAGGGTCTTGCTCTGTCACCCAGGCTGGAGTGCAGTGGTGAGATCTCAGCTCACTGCAACCTCTGCCTCCCGTGCTCAAGTGATCCTTCCACCTCCGCCTCCTGAGTAGTTGGGATTACAGGTGCGCATCACGCCCAGCGAATTTTTGAATTTTTAGTAGAGACAAGGTTTCACCATGTTGCTCGGGCTGGCCGAGAACTCCTGGGCTCAAGCAGTCTACCCACCTCAACCTCCCAAAGTGCTGGGATTACAGGCATGAGCCATCGTGCCCAGAAGAAAAAATTTTAATCAACATTTTCTTGCCTTTCTTCCCCCCCACCCCTACCCCTCTCTCTGTAACACATTCAAGCGGTGGAACAGCTATAGGGCAGGGATTTTTGTCTGTCTTGTTTGTTCACCACTATATCCCTGACACTTAGAGCAATGCCTGGTTCACACTGGGCGCTCAGTATGTTGAGTGAGTGAATGGTGAATAGATGAGTGAATGAATGAATATACAGAGCGAGTCAGATGGGAGGTGAGCCAAGTCTATTGTGTGTGCATATGTGTGTGGGGGGAGTGGGCTGTGTGTGGGGGGTGTGGGCTGTATGTGGTGTGTGGGGTGTGAGGGGTGTGTGTGGGGGGGATATGTGGGCTGTATGTCTGTGTGGTGTGTGTGAGGTGTATGGTTGTGGCTGTGTGTGTGTAGGGTGTGTGTACATGTGGGGAGTGTGTGTAGTGTGTGTGTACATGTGGGGAGTGTGTGTAGTGTGTATAGGTGGAGGTGTTTTTTGTGTGTGGGGTGTGGTGGGGGGGGTGTTGTGTGTGTGTAGTGTGTGTGTAGTGTGTGTAGCGTGTGTTTAGTGTGTGTGTAGTGTGTGTAGTGTGTGTGTGTAGTGTGTGTAGTGTGTGTAGTGTGTAGTATGGGTGTGTTTGTGTGTGTTTGTGTGTGTGTAGTGTGTGTAGTGTGTGTAGTGTGTGTGTGTAGTGTGTGTAGTGTGTGTGTGTAGTGTGTGTGTAGTGTGTTTTTGCTCTTCAGCAGGGCTCCTTGCAGGTGTGCTCCTCAGAGGTTCACTCCACCCCGTCTGGGGCCCCCCTGACAAGGCAGGAATGATCATTGTTTCTCTCCTTATCTGGCTCTTCTCTTACCTCTGTCAAGACATCCTCTTTAGGCCGGGCACAGTGGCTCATGCCTACAATCCCAGCACTTTGGGAGGCCGAGGCAGCAGGATCGCTTGAGCTCAGGAGTTTGAGACCAGCTTGGACAATATAATGAGACCTCTGTCTCTATAAAAAATTTTTTTAATTAGCCAGGCGTGATGGCATGCACCTGTAGTCCCAGCTACTCGGGAGGCTGAGGTGGGAGGATCACTTGAGCCCAGGAGGCTGAGGTCGCAGTGAGCTATAATAGCATCACAGCACTCCAGCCAGGGCAAGAAAGCAAGACCCTGTCTCAAAAAAAAAAAAAAAGAATCTCTGTAGATTTAGATTCAGTGGGATAGTGCTCGTCTTGTCACTGGAGGGCCGAGCATAAACCTGTGTCACCTGTGAAAGGGGGCTCTCTGGCCGGGCACGGTGGCTCATGCCTGTAATCCCAGGACTTTGGGAGGCTGAGGTGGGTGGATCACCTGAGGTCGGGAGATCGAGACCATCCTGGCTAACACAGTGAAACCCCCTCTCTACTAAAAATACAAAAAATTAGCCGGGCGTGGTGGCGGGCGCCTGTAGTCCCAGCTACTCGGGAGGCTGAGGCAGGAGAATGGCGTCAACCCGGGAGGCGGAGCTTGCAGTGAGCCGAGATCGTGCCACTGCACCCCAGCCTGGGTGACACAGCGAGACTCCGTCTCAAAAAAAAAGAAAGGGGGCTCTCCATCAGAGTAGGTGGAAGAAGGTCTTTTGATGGCAAGTCACAGAGCACCGTCCTAAGTGCTCTCGGACAGCAGAGTCACCTCTGCAGCTAGACATGGTCGTAATTAATCCTGGCAAACACTCTGCGAGGGAGTGTGATTGTCCTCGTTTTAGAGATGAGGAAACTGAAGATCCTGGAAATTAAACTGAAAAGTGGCAATGGGTAGATTCAAAACTGAGGCCTGTAGATTTTAAGCCCACAGCTCTTTCCACGTCTGTCTCCCGCTGTTCATTACTAATGAATTTCCTCTTGTCATTACAGATTGTCTGAAAGGAAATTTTCAGTGGCCCTAAATAGCTAAACATTTCTTTTTTTCTGTTTGATTTTTCCGGGAGTTTATGTTTGAGATGGTGCAAGAGCACATTTGCTGCAGTTGACAAATGCCACCACGTGGCAGGAATGTCACAGGAGCAATTTAAACATCAGCTGCAGTAGCTGCAGTGTTAGAGAAGTAGGTTTCAGCTTCTTTCTGATCCAGTGGTTCTCAAATGGGGCACTTCCCCACCGGGGGACACTTAGCAATGTCAGAAGACATTTGGGTTGTTGCAACTGGGGAGAGGGGTGCTACTGGCACCATGTTTACGGGATGCTGTAAACATCCTGCTGTGCTCAGGACAGCCCCCACAATAAAGAATTATCGGACCCCAAGTGTCAAAAGTGCCGTGGTTGAGAAAGCCTGCTGTAACCCAAGATGGGTTGAGGGTAGGTTTCAAGGAATGGAGTAGTCTCAAGACTCCAGATCTTCAGATTCTGTTACATCTTTCTATGAAACCGAAGTAAAGCAGGAGGGCCCTGGAACCTGACCTAAGCTGCAATCTCTGCAGAGGCTGACGCTTGTGCTTGCCCTGGCAACCCTGATAGCTGCCTTCGGATCGTCCTTCCAGTATGGGTACAACGTGGCTGCTGTCAACTCTCCAGCCCCGGTAGGTCACTGTGGCGAGCAAGATGTGGGAGGGCGTTTGAAGCAGCCCATTGCCTGGGTGCGACTGGCCAGTGTGGGGCTGTTCACACAGCGGGTCCTCAAGCAGACGGAGAGGGAAACACCCTCCAGACAGCACAGACCCGGGGGATTTCGCAGGCACATGGCCCTTGGGATGGGCCAGGTCTGGATGGACACACAGTGGGCTGGGCTCCAGGACAGGGCTCAGATCTTCTGTGGCCTTGCGGTTTAGAGGGAATCCAGAGGGGGCAGGGGTCTCCAACTGATTGGAAAATTGGAGTCATCTCTTTCTGGCTGAGAAATACCAAGGGTGGTTTGCTGCTCAGAGGTTTCCCAATCCTCCCCGTGGGTGCCCACCCCGCTTCCTGCTCATGAAGCTCTGTCCTGCCTCCCATCACCCCCGGGTTAATAAGGCTAGTCTCTGTGCGCCCAGGTTATTTCACTGGGTGTCCTACCATCAGCCCCGGGTTAATAAGGCTAGTCTCTGTGCGCCCAGGTTATTTCCCTGGGTGTCCTAACAGCTGGTGTTCTTCCTGCAAAACCGGAGCACATTATTTTGGTGTTCTGTTTTGCTTTGTCTCCTAGCTCATGCAACAATTTTACAATGAGACGTACTACGGTAGGATCGGTGAATTCATGGAAGACTTCCCCTTGACGTTGCTGTGGTCTGTAACCGTGTCCATGTTTCCCTTCGGAGGGTTTATCGGATCCCTCCTGGTCGGCCCCTTGGTGAATAAATTTGGCAGGTAAGGGAAGGTGAATTTTTAATTCCCTGAAACTCATAGACCCCCATCAGAGCTAAAACATAGGCCTAAAGCTGAAATCCTTATCATGAGACTAGGATAATGACCACTGTGGTCATTTTCTTTTTCTTTTTCTTTTTCTTTTTTTTAATTTTTGAGATGGAGTCTTGCTCTGTCAGCCAGGCTGGAATGCAATGGTACAATCTTGGCTCACCACAACCTGTGCCTCCCAGGTTCAAGCGATTCTCCTACCACAGCGTCCTAATCCTGGGATCACAAGTATATACCACCACTCGCGGCTAATGTATTTTTAGTAGAGATGGAGTTTCACCATGTTGGTCAAGCTGGTCTCAAACTCCTGACCTCAGGTGATCCATCCGCCTCAGCCCCCCAGAGTGCTGGGATTACAGGCGTGAGTCACTGCACCTGGCTGGTCATTTTTATTTTCTAATGGGGTCAGAAAAGAAGACCAGATATTGACAGTGTTTGGGGACTTAGGCAGGGTCTCGGGGATTAGAAGCAGGGGTGGCCGGGGATCTATAGGCTCTCAGGCAGAGCCGGAAGGAGCCGTGTGTGCTTGTGGAGACCCAGGACTTGCTTCGGCTTATACTGCCCTTTTGTCCCCACAGTGCTGTCTAGGACATCTCTCTTGTGACACCAGCCTCCTGAACAAAGGGGTCAGGACTGTATCTTTGCCCCTATTTCTAGAAACATTAGAAATGCCATATTTTATTCCAAAAAAGTGTCCTTAAGATATCACGCTCCCCCGTGTAAATTCCGTGGATGTTATGGAAGACCTAGTTAGAAGCAGAATTTTAGAGGTCCCCTCGTCCAACCCCTCCAGGGATGAGGAGACACGGGGCTGAGTGAGGTCACTGATCTAGCGAGCCCAGAGTAACCCAGACTCTGATTCTTCCTCCAGTGTTTCAAGAAAAGAATCTGAGAATAAAAACACACGGCCGGGCGCGGTGGCTCACGCCTGTAATCTCAACACTTTGGGAGGCCAAGGCGGGTGGATCACCTGAGGTCAGGAGTTGGAGACCAGCCTGGCCAGCATGGTGAAACCCCATCTCTACTAAAAATACAAAAATTAGCCGGGCATGGTGGTGGGTGCCTGTATTCCCAGCTACTCGGGAGGCTGAGGCAGGAGAATTGCTTGAACCCAGGAGGCAGAGGTTGCAGTGAGCCAATATCGCACCATTGCACTCCAGCCTGGGCAACAAGAGTGAAACTCTGTCTCAAAAAACAAACAAACAAACAACACTGCCGCAGCTTTGGGATCTAACATCCTCTTGAGAGGTTAGTGTTGAACCCACAATTTTCCCTGTGGACCTTCATGGAGCAGAACATCCCTCCACTCAGAATCAGACCTGCGGGACATTTCTTGAGTGAAGAGCACGCCGTTTGGTCCACAGAAGGCTGTTAATTGAGCTGTCTAGTTAGGAGTCTGATAAACACTATTTGGCTATTTGCCGTTTTCTTAAGTATTTGTGGGTGTTATTTATTTCTTTATTTTTTGAGGTAGAGTCTTGCTCTGATGCCCAGGCTGGGATGCAGTGGTGCGATCTTGGCTCACTGCAACCTCCACCTCCTGGGTTCAAGCCATTCTCCTGCCTCAGCCTCCCAAGTAGCTGGGATTACAGGTGGCCACCACCACACGCAGCTAATTTTTGTATTTTTAGTAGAAACAGGTTTCACCATATTGGCCAGGCTGGTCTCAAATTCCTGGCCTCAAGTGATCCACCTACCTCTGCTTCCCAAAGTGCTGGGATTACAGGAGTGAACCACCGCATGTGGCTGGTGTTATTTAAATAACAGTAGCAACTAACTTTTATTAATGAGTTCCTATGTGCCAGGCACAATCCTGACTGGGTTTAGAAGTACTATTACAATCCTCACTTTATTTTTATTTATTTTTGAGACAGAGTCTCGCCCCGTCACCCAGGCTGGAGTGCAGTGGCGCAATCTCAGCACGTTGCAACCTCCGCCTCCCAGGTTCAAGGGATTCTCCTGCCTCAGCCTCCTGAGTAGTTGGGATTACAGGTGCCCGCCACCACACGAAGCTAATTTTTTGTATCTTTATTGGAGATGGAGTTTCACCACGTTGGCCAGGCTGGTCTCAAACTCCTGACCTCATGATCCTCCTGCCTCGGCCTCCCAAAGTGCTGAGATTAATAGGCGTGAGCCACTGCACCTGGCTAATCCCCACTCCACTTTAAACATGGGGAAATGGTGCACAGAGAGACACTGTAACTTACCCAAGATCACACAGCTGGGAGGTGGCCAGGACTCCAACCCAGGACATTTCACTTCTGAGCATGAGCAAATAACGTCTACACTCTACTTCTGTTATTTAGGGAAAATATCTTCTCAATCTGTTGCTTTAATTTTTTAGTCATACATATAGTACCTTTTTAATGCAAAATTTTAAAGTCTTCAAGTGGTCAAATTTATAGATTTTGCTTCTCAGCTGGGGACACTTACAAAGCAAAAACTATAAATATATGTATGTGAGACAGGATCTCATTCTGTCACCCACGTGGGAGTGCAGTGGCACGATCACAGCTCACTGCAGCCTTGAACTCCTGGGCTCAAGGGATCCTTCCGCCTCAGCCTCCTAAATAGGTGGAACTAGAGGGTGTGCCATGATGCTCAGCTCATTTTTTAGTTTTTGTAGAGACAGGGTCTCACTATGTTGCTCTGGCTGGTCTCAAACTTCTGGGCTCAAGCAATCCCCCCACCTTGGCCTCCCAAAGTGCTGGGATTATAGGCACGAACCACTATACCTAGCCTCTTCTATATTTTTAAAATTTATTTCACAATTTTGTTTTTCCAGATACATCTGGTGTTTTATTTTGTATATATTGAGTGATGAGAAATAACTAATTTTATTTTATTTTTCCAAGTGGAAAGTCAGTTGCTCTCAAATTTATCTTAGTTATTCATGTTCCTTTACTCTTCCATTTAAAATTTTAAATCAGCTTCTCAAAATCCCTGAAGAAAGATTCTGATTGGCATTGCTCTGAATTTATAAATTAACTTGAGGAAAACTGACATCTCTACAATGTTGACCTTTCCCACTCACAAGCAAACTAGAGCTTTCCATTGTCTTCAGGTCTTTTTACATGTCCTTCAATAAAGTTTCATCGTAAAGGACCAGGGATTTAGTTTTCTTTATCCTGGGAGTCACTGTGGTTCCTTGTCTGAAGTTTCATGTCTGGGAGTCACTGTGGTTCCTTGTCTGAAGTTTCATGTCTTTGTCATCAGTTCTGACAATTTTTCAGTCAAATATTGCCCCTCCCCGATTTTCTATATTCTTTGCTTCTAGAACTCCATGAAGTTCCTCCGTGTCTTTGAATCTCTCATATTTCCCATCTTATCTCTCTCGGGTGCTTTCTAGGTAATTTCTGCAGGTCTACCTTCCCATTCACTAATTTTCTCTTCAGATATAATAAACCTGCTACGTTTTTAATTTTAATGATTATATTTTTCATTTCAATAAGTTCTATTTATTTGTTTTTAAAATCTATTTTCGTCATTGTTTTACATAACTTTGTTTTATAGTTTTTTGTTCTTTCCTATAGTACTATTTATTTTATTTTATTTTATTTTTATTTATTTATTTTTTTGACACAGAGTCTCGCTCTGTCACCCAGGCTGGAGTGCAATGGCGCTATCTTGGCTCACTGCAACCTCTGCCTCCTGGGTTCAAGTGATTCTCCTGCTTCAGCCTCCCAAATAGCTGGGATTACAGGCACCCGCCACCATGTCCAGCCAATTTTTGTATTTTTAGTAGAGATGAGGTTTCACCATGTTGGCCAGGCTGGTCTTGAACTCCTGACCTCAAGTGATCTGCCTGCCTTGGCCTCCCAAAGTGCTGGGATTATAAGCATAAGCCACTGCGCCCTGCCTAAAAAAAAAAAAATACATATGTATTCTTTAATATATATTTTAATATATAAATATATATAAAATATAGACAGAGTAAGACTCTATCTCAAAAAATATATATATAGAAATAGGGTCTTACTCTGTCACCCAGGCTGGAGTGCAGTGGCACGATTATGGCTCACTGCAGACTCCACCTGCTGTGCTCAAGTGATCCTCCTCTCTAGTAGCTGAGACTACAAGGATGGGGTCTTGCTATGTTGCTCAGTCTGGTCTTGAACTCCTGGCCTCAAGCCATCCTCCCATGTTGGCCTCTGAAAGTGCTGAGATTACTGGCATGAGCCACCATATCCTGCCATTAAAAGTAGACTTTATTTTTAAAGAGCAGTTTTAGGCTCACAGAATTGAGAAGAGGCTACAGAGACTTCCCATATACCCTCTCCTCCAATACATGCATAGTCTCCCCCTTTATCAACATCTCTCACCAGAGCAGTGTATTTGTTACAAATGATGAAACCTGCATTGACATATATCATCACCCAAGGTTCACAGTGTACATTAGGGTTTACTATTGATGTTGTACATTCTATGGGTTTTGACAAATGGGTAATCACTTGTGTCCACCATTATAGTATCATATAGAGTAGTTTCACTGCCCTAAGACTCCTCTATGCTCTGCCTAGTCATCCTTTCCTCCTCTCTAACTCCTGGCAACCACTGATGCTTTTACTATCTCCATAGTTTGCCTTTCCCAGAATGCCATATAGTTGGAATCACATAGTATGTAGGATATTCTTTCTTTCTTTTCTCTTCTCTTTTCTTTCTTTTCTTCCTTTCCTTTGCTTCCTTCCTTCCTTCCTTCCTTCCTTCCTTTCTTTCTTTCTTTCTTTCTTTCTTTCTTTCTTTCTTTCTTTCTTTCTTTCTTTCTGTCTTTCTTTTTCCCTCCTTGCACTCTGATAGGCTTTTCAGATTGGCCTTTTTTTTTTTTTTTTTTGAGATGAAGCCTCACTCTGTCGCTAGGCTGGAGTGCAGTGGCACGATCTCAGCTCACTGCAACCTCTGCCTCCCATGTTCAAGCAATTCTCTTACCTCAGCCTCCCAAGGCTGGGAGTACAGGTGCATGCCACCACATCCAGCTAATTTTTGCATTTTTAGTAGAGATGGGGTTTCACCATGTTGACCAGGATGGTCTCCATCTCTTGACCTTGTGATCCACCCACCTCGGCCTCCCAAGGTGCTGGGATTACAGGCGTGAGGCACCACGCCTGGCCCAGATTGGCCTCTTTTACTAATATGTACTTAAGGCTTCTTCATGTCTTTTCATGGCTTGAATATTTCATTGTCTGGTTGTAGCACACTTTATCCGTTCACTACCAGAAGACATCTTGGTTGCTTCCAACTTTTGGCATTTGTGAATAAAGCAGCCGTAAACATCCATGCACATGTAAGTTTCTGTGTAGATACCAAGGAGTATGTGATTGCTGGATCATAGGAGTACAGATAAGCATATGTTTAGTCTTATAGGAAACTGCCAAACTGTCTTTTAAAGTAGATATATCATTTTGCATTCCCACCAGCAACAAATGAGGGTTCCTGTTGCTCCAGCATTTGGTGTTGTCAGAGTTCTGGGTTTTTGCTCTTCTGACAGGTGGAACCTTATTGTTTAATTTGCATTTCCCTGATAACACATCAGGTGGTGCACCTTTTCATATGCTTATTTCTCATCTGCGTATCTTAGTGAGGTGTCTGTTAAGATCTTTGGCCCATTTTTAAATTGGGTTGTTTGTTTTCTTTTTGAGTTTTAAGAGTTCTTTGTATATTTTGGAGAACAGTGCTTTTCAGGTGTGTCTTTTGCAAATATTTTCTCCTAGTCTGTGGTTTGTCTTTTCCTCCTCTTCACAGTGTTTTTCACAGAGCAGAAAGTTTTAATTTTAATGAAGACCAGCTTATCTTTTTCTTTCCTTCCTTCCTTTCTTTCCCTCCCTCTTTCCCTCCCTCCCTTCCTTCCTTTTTCTTTCTTTCTTTTCCCTTCATTCCTTCCTTCTTTCCCTCCTTCCTTTCTTTCCTTTCTTTTTTCCCTTCTTGCTTCTTCTCTTTTTCTTTCTTTTTGCAATAAAACTTTATTGTGATTTTTTATTGTTATAAAATTACAGACAATTGCTCAGGAGGGGTGTACTACCTTAAAATGTCCACCTCCCTCCTTGATATGCCACTGCTTCCTATCTTTAGCTTGTTCTTTGTGAATTGACCTACTATTTTGAGAGGATCGCAGTAGCAACTTCAGACTAAAATGGTTGGTTTACCTATTCCTCCCTGGCATTTAATCAATCCAGTTGATGCTGTATGTATTTTGAGGCTGTGTTGGAATCGTCTCTGTTTATGACAGTTACATCTTCTTTGCTGTTATTTCTTTTACTTCTTTTTAATGCATATAACACCTCTGTGTTTTATGATATTTTTATCTCAAATTATATTTTGTCAGGTATCAAGACTATTACCCAACTTCCCCTTTTGTCTTTATTGGCTAAAGATTTTATATTTTCTAACTTTCTGTCTTTCATTTTAAGGATCAATTCTTTCTTTCATGGATTGTGCCTTTGGTGTTATATCTGAAAAGTCATCGCCAAACCCAAGACTGTCTAGACTTTTTTTTCCTATGCTATCTTCCAGGAGTTTTATAGTTTTCCGTTTTATATTTAGGTCTGTGACCACTGTGAATTAAAATTTGGGAAAATTCTAAGGTTCATGTCTAGATTCATTTTCTTGCATATAGATGTCCAGTTGTTCCAGCACCATTTTCTTTTCTTTTTTGTTTTTTGTTTTTGAGACAGGGTGTCACTCTGTCACCCACGCTGAGTGCAGTGACACAATCACAGCTTGCCGCAGCATCAAACTTCCTAGCTCAAGCAGTATACGCACCTCAGCCTCTCCAGTAGCTGGGACTACAGGAGCGCACCACCAGTAGTGCCCAGCTAATTTTTTATTTTTTTCTTTTCTTTTTCTTTTTTTTTTTTTTTTTTGAGACAGAATCTTGCTGTGTCACCCAGGCTGGAGTGCAAGTGGCATAATCTCAGCTCACTGCAAACTCTGCCTCCTGTGTTCAAGCAATTCTCTAGCCTCAGTCTTCTGAGTAACCAGAATTAGAGGTGTGTGCCACCATACCTGGCTAATTGTTTTTGTATTTTTAGTAGAGGCAGGGTTTCGTTGTGTTGGCCAGGCTGGTCTCGAACTCCTGGCCTCAGGCCACCCACTTTGGCCTCCCAAAGTCCTAGGATTACAGGCGTGAGCCACTGTGCCTGGCCAATTTATTATTTTTTTCTAGAGATGGCGTCTCACTATGTTGCCCAGGCTGGTCTGGAACTCCTGTACACAAGTGATCCTCCTACCTCAGTGTCCAAAAGTGGTGAGATTACAGGCATGAGCACTGCACCCAGCCCAGCACCATTTTTTTTGAAAAGACTGTCTTTTCTCCATTGTGTTCCCTTTGCTCCTTTGTCAAGGATCAGTTGACTAGACTTAACGTGGGTCTATTTCTGGACTCTCTGTTCCGTTCCATTGATCTATTTGTCTATTCTTTTTCTTTCTTTTTCTTTAGACAGCGTCTTGCTGTGTCACCCAGGCTGGAGTGTAGTGGTGCCATTTCGGCTCACTGCAACCTCCGCCTCCCAGGTTCAAGCGATTCTCATGCCTCAGCCTCCCGAGTAGGTGGAATTAGAGGCACGCGGCTCTAGTAGAGACGATGAGGTTTCACCATGCTGACCAGGCTGGCCTTGAGCTCCTGACTTCATGTGATCCCGCCCGCCTTGGCCTCTCAAAGTGCTGGGATTTCAGGCGGGAGCCACCACGCCCGGCCTATTTGCCTATTCATTTACTAGCACCACACTGTCTTAATTACTGTAGCTTTATGGTAAGCCTTGAAGTCAGGTAATGTTGGTTCTCCAATATAGTACCATTTGGATTCCTTATTTGATGACACTAATCATTTTAAACATTTTATAGTCACAGTCTGATTCTGTTGTCTAAAGGTGTGCTGTTAGTATAAGCGGCTCGCACGTGTGGCGAGTTTCTCAGTGTTTAGGAATGCTGGAGCGCCACTCGCTCACAGCTTCGTCCATCATGAGGGTCCTCATCATGAGGGCTCCATTGTGAGACGCCCCTCCAGAGAAGTTTGCTTTGCTTCTGTCAGGATCTCCAGGGTAGGCTTGTTCCTGACTTAAATGGGAATGCTTTCCAAGTTTCATTAAGTGTGGTGTTTGATATAGGTTTAAGGTAGATTTCCTTTATCAGCTTAAAGAAGTTCCTCTATGTATAGTTTGTTAAGGCTGGTTTAAAAAAAAATGGCTGGGCGCAGTGGCTCATGCCTATAATCTCAGCACTTTGGGAGACTGAGGCAGGCAGATCATTTGAGGCCAGGAGTTCGAGACCAGCCTGGCCAGCATGGGGAAACTCTATCTCTATTACAAATACAAACACTTAGCTGGGTGTGGGGGCACGTGCCGGTAATCCTAGCTACTTGGAAAGCTGAGGCACAAGAATCACTTAGACATGGCAGACCGAGGTTACAGTGAGCTGCGATCACTGCACTCTAGCCTGGGTGACAGAGCGAGACTCTGTCTCAAAAAAAAAAAAAAAGAAAGGAAGAAAGAAACTTAGGCCAACTTTTAAATAAATAAATAAAAATTTAAAAATCATAATGGTGTTAAATTTTATTGACTTCTTTTGCTGCTTCTATTGAGATAATCCAATGTTTTCTCCCAATATAATGTTTATTTATTTATTCATTTATTTATTTTTTGAGACTGAGACTCGCTCTGTCACCCAGGCTGGAATGCAGTGGCACAATCTCAGCTCACTGCAACCTCCACTTCCTGGGTTCAAGCAATTCTTGTGCCTCAGCCTCCTGAGTAGCTGGGATTACAGGCACCTGCCACCACGCCCAGCTAGTTTTTGTATTTTTAGTAAAGATGGGGTTTTACCATGTTGGCCAGGCTGATCTCGAACTCTTGACCTCAAGTGATCTGCCCACCTCGGCCTCCCAAAGTGCTGGGATTACAGGCGTGAGCCACTGTGCCTGGCCCCAGTATAATCTTTACTATGGTGAAATACATTGAAATATTTTTGTATATGCTGTTGAATTTAATCTACTAAGATTTCATTTAGGATTGTGGCATCTATGTTGACCTAAGTGAGATGGACCTATGCTTTTCTTTTCCTCTAATGTCCTTACCCAGGACAATTTTGGGGTTGGCTTTCAAGATTACACCAAAATTATAAATTAGCTAATGATTTCAAAAACCTTTTACTATATCTTAATACAGAGCCCTTTCCCTCCATTTTCACCACTGATGCCCTCTGGACCATGGTGATTTCCATTTGCTACCCACACAGAGAGTATTACCACACCAGGCCATGCACTTGACCTGTATCAGTCTCAGGTCCCAGAGAGCTAAACGCACAGCAGTAAAGCCACTGCTATAACTGCTGGAGCCTATGCAGAGGAGACACTCCAGAAACATTTCCTGAATGAATGAGTGAATACTTAAGCCAAACTAACTGATATTTTGTCCTCTGCAGAAAAGGGGCCTTGCTGTTCAACAACATATTTTCTATTGTGCCTGCGATCTTAATGGGATGCAGCAAAGTCGCCAAGTCATTTGAGCTTATCATTATTTCCAGACTTTTGGTGGGAATATGTGCAGGTAAACAATACTATGCTATACTGCCATTCTGTGAGGGTCATCAAGGAGGAGGACAACAGGTTCCCAGGGACTAGAACCAATCTGTGATCTCTGAAATGTATAGAAAGCTGTTCCTATGCCTCTACTGTGAAACAGATGCTTGAGCCCTACGTGTTTCTCAGGTGCAGAGCTTTACTGTGATGTTTCCTACAAAGAAACATCTTTGAAAGACTGAAATGCAGAATCTTAACCTGGGAAGGGTCCTTCCAATCCAATCCTTTATCTCAATATTTTCTAAACTGTAGGTCACGACCAGTTACTGGATGGTGATACCTGTTTAGTAAGCAGTATTTTCTTTTTAAAAATAGAATAGCTGGATGCAATGGCTCACACCTGCAATCCAGCTACTCTGGAAGCCGAGGCGGGAGGATCACTTGAGACCAGCCTGGGCAACACAGTGAGACCCTGTGTGTTAGTCTGTTTTCACACTGCTGTAAAGAATACTCCCCAAGACTGGGTAATTTATGAAGAAAAGATGTCGAATTGACTTACAGTTCCCCATGGCTGGGGAGGCCTCAGAAAACTTACAATCATGATGGAAGGGGAAGCAGACCTGTCTTACATGACAGCAACTGAGAGAGAGAGGGAGAGAAGGGAAACTGCTTATAAAACCGTCCGATCTTGTGAGAACTCAGTATCACAAGAACAACATGGGAGAACTTGCCCTCATGATCCAATCACCTCCCATCAGGCCCTTCCCTTGACACATGGGGATTACAATTCGAGATGAGATTTGGATGAGGACACAGAGCCAAACCATATCCCCTGTCTCAAAGATAAATAAATATATATATATAAACCAATAAATGAAATGGAAGAGACTGTGTTATGTGTAGTAAAGATAAGTATTGTCCACTTCTGTTTCAGATACACACACACACACACACACACACACACACACGAGAACCAGGTTGCAGTGGAAAATGTATTTCTATATTTTTTACTGTGGGTGAGAGCCAAAAAAGCTTGAGAAGCAATCTAATGTATGAATTCCACTACCAGAAAGGTGCTAACAATGCCACATTTTAAGTTTTATCAGGCAATTTAAAGTTTGCCAAGGGCATCCTGAGTTCTATTCCTGAAATGCCCACCTGCTGAGCGGGTGCTGACTCGCTGAGTCCTCTCATCTAACAACCGGGGAGGTGGTTTTTCCTAATCCCACTCTGTTGCTTCCAAGCCTAGGCTACAGGGCTACACAGTGGTGGTTTTAGAAAACTCTCCCATAACTGCTTCACACTGAAGAGAGATGAGGGTACAGCCATGCCAGTGGTGTTCCCTGGGTTGGCATCGTTAGTAGCAGTATTTCTCAGAGTCAGGCGGGGAGAGGCATCTAGGGTGGAAACTCTCAGGGTCCTACAGGTGGATGGTGGGTCCCTTGGGGAGCCCCTCCTAGGTGCCTCACTGCCTCCCTCTAGTCACTGTCCCGACATTGCCAAGGAACTCTCATTTGTACCTTCCAAATGCAGGGACAGAGACAAATGGATAATTTGGCTGGCTGTCCACAAACCCCTCAGCTGGGATTAATTGGCAGTAACAGAGACATGGAAAAAAGATGAGAAGACATTTCCCAAACAGAGACTAAGTCATGCCAAAGGGAGGACGGTGAGCCCCATGGCAAACTTCCCTTAGTGCTCAGCTTTCCCTGAGAGCACCTGGCTGGGTCTCTGCCATCTTTTTTTTTTTTTTTTTTTTTTGAGACGGAGTTTCCCCCTTGTCGCCCAGGCTGGAGTGCAGTGGCGTGATCTCGGCTCACTGCACCCTCCACCTCTCAAGTTCAAGCGATTCTCCTACCTCAGCCTCCCAAGTAGCTGGGATTACAGGCGCCTGCCACCACACCCAGCTAATTTTTGTATTTTTGGTAGAGATGGGGTTTCACTATGTTGGCCAAGTTGGTATCAAACTCCTGTCCTCAGGTGATCCACCCATCTTGGCCTCCCAAAGTGCTGGGATGACAGGCGTGAGCCACCGTGCCCAGCTGGTCTCTGCCATCTTGCCCTGACCTGTGGGGTTTTTCTGCAGTGGGCTCAACATTTTGAAAAATAGATGATTCCTAAAAGTTGCCAGCAGTGAGCAGGTCCCATCACTTTACTATTGACCATTAACAATACAGAATTGTTTCCAGCAGAGAAATATTAGGCTCCAGTAGATGACAAATCAGTTAAAAATCCCAGCCTTTACTCAGAAGTCAGTAGTTATCCAAGTTTTTGGTCTCAGACCCCTTTGCACGCTTAAAATTATTGAGGGCTCCAAAGAGCTTTTGCTCATGTGGGTTACGTTGATCAATGTTTACTCTATTAGAAATGGCAACCGAGAAACATATTAATTCATTTTCTTAAAATAAGCCTAGTACATGAAGAGTGGCCTTATTTGACATTTTTGCAAATCTCTTTAATGTCTGGTTTAATAGAAGACAGCTGAATTCTCAGACGTACTCTGGGTCAGGTCAGTTGTGATGTGGACTGGCAGGAAGTCTCTGGAAAACTCCCATATGCTCATGAGAGAAAGAGAATGAAGAGCAAATATTATTTCAGAATTATTTGAAAATAATTTAGATCTCGCAGATACTCTTAAAAGGTCTTGGGATCCCCGGGTCCTCAGATCACAGTTTGAGAACAGTGGCCATTGGGTGCATAATCCATTTCTCATCAGTTGTTCACATACCTCCAGCAAGTCAGCAAAGTGGATCATCAAGCTATGTGCTGCTTAGACAGTCATTTTAAAACCACCCACAGGGCCAGGGGCAGTGGCTCATGCCTGTAATACCAGCACTTCAGGAGGCTGAGGCAGGTGGGTCACTTGAGGTCAGGAGTGTGAGACCAGCCTGGCCAACATGGTGAAACTCGGTCTCTACTAAAAATACAAAAATTAGCAGGGCATGGTGGAGTAGGTCTGTAATTCCAGCTACTGGAGAGGCTGAGGCACGAGAATAGCTTGAACCCGGGATGGGGAGGTTGCAGTGAGCTGAGATCGCGCCACTGTACTCTAGCCTGGGTGACAGAGTAAGACTCTGTCTCAAAAACAAAACAAACAAACCAACACAAAAATAAAACCACTCATATGAACAAGAACCAGATTGCTCCTCTAAAATGAAGTAACAACTACCTTGACAAGGGGGGTGCCAACACGAGTATGACTTTGACTGGAACATGCTCACAGCTCACTGATTTGTTATTAATTAACTTCTTGGCAGGAAGACTGAAGGTATTCATTGGCTCAGAGGAATTTAAACTTTTTGTTTGTTTGTTTGAGATGGACTCTTGCTTAATTGCCCAGGCTGGAGAGTGCAGTGGCGCGATCTCGGCTCACCGCAAGCTCCACCTGCTAAGTTCAAGCAATTCTTGTGCCTCGGCCTCCTGGGTAGCTAGGACTACAGACAAGAGCGAAACTCCTTCTCAAAAAAAAAAAAGCCACTTTGCTCTGACTCTAGTATCAGAACTGGCTGGCTGGGAGGTCCTAGTGGAGTCATTTTAAAGACAAAAATAGAGATTGCTTTCCACCAACATAGAGGTAACCCCATCTCTTCACAAACCTCCTGAGGTTTCACCCTTTATTTATGTCCTTCACCAAGATGCTCTTGCTGCTAAGTGGCTCTTGTAAGTGGTGAGGACACAGCCTCCCACTTCAGCTCCCAGGAGGCCTTCCCTTCCTCTGCAGCCCTTTGCCCTGGGCCTTTGAGGTGTTGCTCCCTCTTCCCACCTAAACATGCTAAGAGCTGCTTTAACGACTGCCCCTCTTTGCTCTGAAAATGCGGAAGAATCGGTATTAATGAACTGTGATGTCTCTTTTGAAATACTAAGCAGAGACATCTGTGGGTAGAATTGCCAAGCAGGAAAACATGGCCTCAGGTACCCTCCTATCTCAGTGCTATCAAATACCCTGCCATCAACAGCAGCTCCAACCACTGCTCCCTCCAAACTCTGTTCCTGAGAGTCTCTCTTCAGAGACCCACGTCCCTGATTTGGTACCTGATACTTGGACTAGTGAAACTTCCTCTCCATCCCCAGTCTCTGGATGTGCTTTTAGGATAATTAAATAGGACAATATATGTGAAAATACTTTGGAAGCTGTAAAATTAAATTCTGCCTATGTTTTTTAATTAACATCAGGCAACACCTCATTCTATAAAATAGAGTAAGTTTTCCCTCCACCAGATTCCAGTACGATGGGAAAATTTATAAGTTTGAATACTGGGGATTCGGAAGTAGTCCAGGCATTACAGAAATCCCAGAAATGCAGATATTCTATAATAGGTATTGACATTTTTAATGCTTAGTAAGACATATAACTTGTTCTTAAAGGTGTATGAAAGTATCTCTGCATTGGTTTATTTACTGTTCCTATTAGGTAAAGCTGGGGGCCAGGGGTCCTTGGCCATACACACACACACACACACACACCCAGGCCATATATACACACACACACACACCCCCAGGCCATATACACACACACACACACACACACACACAGAGGCCATATACACACACACACAGAGGCCATATACACACACACACACACCCAGGCCATATATATATACACACACACACAGGCCATATATATATATACACACACACACACACACACATACCCAGGCCATATATATACACACACACACAAACACACACATACACACCAGGCCATATCCATAAACACACACACACACAGGCCATACACACACACAGGCCACATATATATGTATATCTATACACACACACAGAGGCCATACGCACATACATACACACGCCATATGTAAATACACACAGGCTATATATATATTACGTGCACACACACACACACACACACATATATATTTTTTTAGTGGAAACAGGGTTCTACTATGTTGCCCAGGCTGGTCTCAAACTCCTGGCCCCAAGTAATCTATCCTCCCCACTTAGCCTCCCCAAGTGCTGAAATTACAGGCATGAGCCATCACACCCAGCTGCCTTGCCTTTTACTAAACAGATCCTTCTCAAAAAGCAGAAAAGTGAGCTGGTCTAGACTCAGGCCAGGGAGCAGGGAAGGCCATAAATCCAGTTGGCCAGTGTCCCCAGATGATACAGGCCAAAGCAAGGGCCCCTGTGCATAGCTCCTTTGATCTGTTTCTCTTTCCTTAAAGTACAGAGGGCTGAGAATTGAAAGAGGTGTTTGCTTTCTCCTTTGCAGTTTTGAGAGAGTTCCCAAATAATGTTATTGCTAAGAATAATATACTTGAAGACAGCTTGTCCCTGCCAGACTAATTTTTCCTGATGGTGTTTCTATTTCACCTCTTCCCAGGTTTATCTTCCAACGTGGTCCCTATGTACTTAGGGGAGCTGGCCCCTAAAAACCTGCGGGGGGCTCTCGGGGTGGTGCCCCAGCTCTTCATCACTGTTGGCATCCTTGTGGCCCAGATCTTTGGTCTTCGGAATCTCCTTGCAAACGCAGATGGTGAGTTCAGGACATCTCGGGACCACCCCCACCCCTTCACCACCACCCTTGGCCCCCTCCTTGTGTTCCAAAGCTACCGCCACAGGACAGGACTTTCTGCAGACTGGTCTCTTCTAACAGGCTGGATGTCCTTGGGGGGCCCATGCTGTCCTGAGCCCACACAGCAGGCCCTGGACAAAGGGGCGATGATGGACTGGCCAGTGTTTACTATCTAGTCCCTCTTAGGAGATGGATGAGGTGGCTTGGAGTGATTGACTTCTCTGCCTGCTCAGCGGCTGTCCATATGGAGGCCCGTGGCATAGCAATGACAGCCACCAGTGTGCCTGCAGTGGGCCCAGCCTCAGTTCATAGGACCCTCCCAGCAACACTGCTGCCTGGGGCTTGGTGATTATCCCATTTTGCAGACCAGAAAGAGAAGTAGCAGGAGTCAGGGTGGCCTGGCCCCATGGGGGAGGTGGTGAGGACATCCCAGACCCTACCTCCACCCTCCCCAAGACAGCCTGGGGCCTGGCCTGTGGCAGGTGCCCAGACACCTGTAACCAGGGTTGTTTTTGCATGACTTTCCCTTTAAACTATCATCAGTCATCCCATCAGTCAAAACATAAGCCAGTTCCTGCCAGGGTTCCACACACTGCCTGCAAGTCAGTCAAGTGGATCATCAAGCTCTGTGCTGTTTAGACACTCTCTATAGAAAGTGCTTCTCGTGGGCCAAGTGCCAAGTCTCTTTTAGTAACTCATGTATTCCTCAGAACAGCCCTGTGAAGCCTGTACCAGTATCATAGCCACTGTACAGGTGCATCACAGGCACAGAGGGAATGGAAAACTGGTCCAAGGTCTCATGAGGATGCAGACCCAGCGGCACAGACCTAGGTCCCTGTTTAAGTACCACATGCTCCAGCCTCTCCGTCACTCCTGCATGTGTTGGGGACACTTATGCCAAGGTGCCACATTCTCATCAGGAGCTGGGACCAGAAGTGAATAAGCCGGGTTCCTGTCTCAGGGAGCTCCAGAGCCGGAGTCAGAACCACACACTGCCCTCTAGGCATTTGTGAAGCTCTGGGCTTCGTTGTTTTGCTTTGCCTCTAGTTTTGCCTTTGGCAGTGGCAGGGTTAATATTACCATTTCCGAATTTTCTGTAAGGACCTCACGGTGTGTGGCCCTTACAACCCTCAACACATGGTCTGTGAGATGCGTCCACGCCGAGGCTCGCTCCGTGTTCACTGCAGTACCAAATTCCACTCCTGAGTGAGGCCAGCCCATGTGTTAAGGACATTCCCACTGTTTCCGGTGTCCTTTCTATAATCAAAGCTGCCTTGACCATTCCAGTTCAGGCATCCTGGTGGCCTGGCTTCTCTGGACATAGAGCTGGGAGCGGGCAGCTGGGTCAGGCCAGGTGTGCCCAGCTCCTCCAGCCCCTGCGAGACTGTCGTCTGAAGGACACGGGGACCTTCTCGCCAGCACTTGGTATTGCCGGCCTCCTCGGTGTGGTCCATCTGATGCGCTCAGGGGTGCGTCCCTGCTGAGAGCCCTGCCGCAGGTGTTTCCCCAGTGTCCACCGTCGGGAATTGCTGTTCTTAGGGCTGGGAAGGCTGTGCCCTCCTGGAGGCTGCGCCCCACTCAGGATGACGGCGCTGGGGCTGGCTCTGCAGAGGGCGCCTTCGGGGTGGTGGGGAGGCCGCTGGTGCCAGCTCGCTGCCTTCCTCCCAGGCTGGCCAATCCTGCTGGGGCTGACCGGGGTCCCCGCGGCGTTGCAGCTCCTTCTGCTGCCCTTCTTCCCCGAGAGCCCCAGGTACCTGCTGATTCAGAAGAAGGACGAAGCGGCCGCCAAGAAAGGTAACGAGGGCTCGGACGGGGGCGGCCTCCAGGCTGTGCCCCCCAGCCCTGGTTCCACGGTGCTGCTTCTCCCCAGCCCTACAGACGCTGCGCGGCTGGGACTCCGTGGACAGGGAGGTGGCGGAGATCCGGCAGGAGGATGAGGCAGAGAAGGCCGCGGGCTTCATCTCGGTGCTGAAGCTGTTCCGGATGCGCTCGCTGCGCTGGCAGCTGCTGTCAGTCATCGTCCTTATGGCCGGCCAGCAGCTGTCGGGCGTCAACGCTGTATGGGCCAGGCTGCGGGAGGACTCGGGGGGCGCGAGGCGCAGGTCCTGGGGCACCGGGCGTGGGTCCCGGCGCCGAGGCCGCCTCCTCCGGGCAGCCGCCCAGCCCCGCGCTTGCCTTGCAGATCTACTACTACGCGGACCAGATCTACCTGAGCGCCGGCGTGCAGGAGGACCACGTGCAGTACGTGACGGCCGGCACCGGGGCCGTGAACGTGGTCATGACCATCTGCGCCGTGAGTGTCCTGGGAGTAGCCTGCAGCCTTCACCCAAGGCCCCTGGGACCCCCACGCCCCAGCCTCGGCGCCGCCAAGAAGGCAGCCGGTGGCCCCAAAACGTGGAGGCCCAGCCCCTACTACAGAAGCTCCGCGTGGGAGGTGGCCCTGCACCGGCCCCTCACACTTGGGGCTGCCGAACGGTACCGGGCCCAGGGCCACAACTTGAGGGGGATGTGGGGGCGCCTGGACCGGGCAGCACCCACTGCTAGGTGGCTTTGAGCCCGGGGTACACGGAGTGAGGCTCGGCCACCTGGGGATGGGAGCAGGCTCCCTGGGGGCAGCGTCTCCGTTGCATGCAGACATCTGGCCTCCAGAGGGCAGGAATCCTGAGGCTCAGGGTTGTGGGATTAGGAGGTCCTAGAGCTGAGTCTCAAGGGTGGGCAGCTAGGGTCCCGCATCACAGCCACAGCCGACTTCCCGCTGGCCACCCAAGGGCATGTCTTGCACATGTGAATGTGAGTGTGCGAGCACACGGGTGGGCACCAGGTCCGCCCAGCTCTCCTCATAGCTGCCCCTTTGGAGGGGGCTGGCGGGAGTGAAGCTGGGCCTCCCCCCAAGCCCTGCCATCCTCCTGTAGGTGTTCGTGGTGGAGCTCCTGGGTCGGAGGCTGCTGCTGCTACTGGGCTTCTCCATCTGCCTCACAGCCTGCTGCGTGCTCACTGCGGCTCTGGCACTGCAGGTGAGGACGGGCCAGGGTCCCAGGAGCCCGGAGTTGCACCAGGAAGACCAGTGCCCCTCCCACCCTGCGCCTCCACCTGCCTTAAAAGGAAAAGGGGTCACAATGAGCTGTTTTAGCAAATACCACCGGCCAGACATCTGGGGACCATGTGTCCTGCCAGCTCATAGCCCACGTTCAGCTGATTTCCCAGTGGCTCATTGAGGTGGCACTGCTGGGGGAGGAGCCAGGTGCCATCCTCCACCCACCAGAGCAGGTTGGCCGCACCCTGGGGTCCCATCCTAGCTTGTTTGCTCCAGATGAACGAACTGCTTTCTCTCCACAGGACACGGTGTCCTGGATGCCATACATCAGCATCGTCTGTGTTATCTCCTACGTCATAGGACACGCCCTTGGGCCCAGTACGTACCCAAAACTGGCCTCAGGGTGTCACAACCCCCTCCGGTCCCAGAAGCTCCTGGCTGGAGCTCCTTAGAGACACCAGGTCAGGCCAATGCAGCCGGGAAATGGCATCTCTTCCCCTGTCCACTGCAAGGGGGTGGGTGGCACATAATGAAAGTGAAATGGTAAACTGGTGGTGTGGGTAGGAAAACACCGACTGTGCAGGCAGCAGAGTGGGCCTCACGGGTGGTTGCTGGCCTGCCGTCCGTGTACACTGCCATTTGCCTACGTGCTGCTCTACATGGCCAAGAGTCCTAGAGATGCCGCTGCCCTGGGGCCAGCTACCTGATGGGCCTGCATGGCCAGGCCTGGGATACTCACTCGGGCCCACTCTGCCTTCAGGGAGGCTGCTCTCCTTCCCCTACAGGTCCCATACCCGCGCTGCTCATCACTGAGATCTTCCTGCAGTCCTCTCGGCCATCCGCCTTCATGGTTGGGGGCAGCGTGCACTGGCTCTCCAACTTCGCCGTGGGCTTGATCTTCCCATTCATTCAGGTGAATGGGGCCCGGGGCCCACGCTCAGCAGATCCCCATGCAGTAGAGTGCGAGCCTGTGGGCAAACCACGTCCCACACATGTCACCTGCCCCTCTTCCTGCAGGAGGGCCTTGGCCCGTACAGCTTCATTGTCTTTGCTGTGATCTGCCTCCTCACCACCATCTACATCTTCTTGATTGTCCCTGAGACCAAGGCCAAGACGTTCATAGAGATCAACCAGATTTTCACCAAGATGAATAAGGTGTCTGAAGCGCACCCGGAAAAGGAGGAACTGAAAGAACTTCCACCTGTCACTTCGGAACAGTGACTCCGGAGACGAAGCCAGTGGAGTGGGTCTGCCAGGGGCTTCTCCCTTTGGCTTATTTTTCTGACTTCTAGCTGTCTGTGAATATCCAGAAATAAAATGACACTGATGTGGAATACCGTCCTCATCTCCAGCCTCCCACCCCAGTGGGAACTGTGCAAAGCTGGGCTGTCTCTCTCCAGGTTGGCCTGTCACCAACCCCAAGTCAAGCAAACAGCTGGTTCTCCACTTTGCTGTGTCAACCTTTGTGTGGCTCCTGGTAACATGGCTCCACCTTGCTGGGTCAGCCTTTATGTGGCTCCTGGTAACATAACAAAAGCAGTTACTATAGTGGCGAGATGGAAGGAATCAAATTTGGCCAGAGAAACTAACTTGGTGGCCCCGACAGATCTTCCGGGGCCATGGGCATTTGTTTAGAGCCAAATTCATCCTCTTACCAGATCCTTTTCCAGGAATACCTGTCTAGGAAGGTGTAATGTCAGAAACAATGACATCCAGAAAGCTGAGGAAGAGGTTCCTGTGGAGACACTGAGTCAAAATTCTTCATCCTAAATTATATTGTTAGTGGAAAATGGAATTGCTTCTGTGTAGTCAATAAAATGAATCTGAACACTTTTCAACAAGATGTGCAGTTATTCTGTGAGCAAGTGGAAGGCAGGAGGAAGTTCCCTGCCCCTTCAGGCAGGTTTTTTGTTTTTGTTTTTGCTTTTTTTTTTTTTTTTTTTGAGACAGAGTCTCGCTCTGTCACCCAGGCTGGAGTGCAATGGTGCGATCTTGGCTCACTGCAAGCTCCACCTCCCGGGTTCACACCATTCTCCTGCCTCAGCCTTCTGAGTAGCTGGGACTACAGGCGCCTGCCACCACGCCTGGTTAATGTTTTGTATTTTTAGTGGAGACTGGATTTCACCATGTTGGCCAGGATGGTCTCTATCTCCTGACATCACGATCTGCCCACCTCAGCCTCCCAAAGTGCTGAGATTACAGACGTGAGCCACCACGCCCAGCCACTTCAGGCAGTTTGACTGCACGAGTGTCAGTTCCTTGAGGTCAGTGGCTTGGTTGATTTTGTTTATGCCTGAATCCCCAGCATCTAGAAGAAGGCCTCTGGAAGCTGAGCTGGGAGGATTGCTTAAGCCTTGGAGGTAAAGGTTGCAGTGAGCTGAAATTGCACCCTCTACTCCAGCCTGGGCAACACAGTGAGATCCCATCTCAAAATTTTTTTTTAGTTAACTGGGCATGGTGACACGCCTTTGTGGTCCCAGCTATTTGGGAGGCTGAAATGGGAGGATCACTTGAGCCTGGGAGGTCAAGGCTGCCCTGAGTCATGATCACATCACTGCACTCCAGCCCACATGACAGAATGAGAACTTGTCTCAAATAAATAAATAAATGTAAGATTGAGGAAGCTTCCAAATGTCCTCAGGTATGTAGTGAAATCTTGAAGAGTCTTAAAATCTTGAGACTGTGGTGGGGGAGGAAGGGAGAAGGAGCGGGATCTTGATATGGTTTGGCTGTGTCCCCACCCAATCTCATCTTGAACTGTAGCTCCCATAATTCCCATGTGTTCTGGGAGGGACCCTGTGGGGGATAATTGAATCATGGGGGCAGTTTCCCCCATACTGTTCTCATGGTAGTGAATCAGCCTCATGAGATCTGATGGTTCTATAAAGGGAAACACCTTTTGCTTGGTTCTCATTCTCTCTTGCCTGCCACCATCTAAGATGTGCCTTTTGCTTTCTGGCATGATTGTGAGGCCTCCCCTGCCATGTGGAATGGTGAGTCCATTAAATCTCTTTTTCTTTACAATTTACCCAGTCTCTGATATATCTTTATCAGCAGCATGAAAATGGAGTAACACAGGTCTCCCCCCAAAAATATAGAGAGCTGGAGGCGTTTCTTAGAGATATGAATAAAGGGTGTGAATGTGAGTGTGTGTATGCACAAAAATATGGATAAAACCTTGAAAGGAAAGTGCTGAATGGCCTGTGGCAAGAAGTGATGTCTTCTCCTTGTAGTTGGGTGGCACAGGGTGGTGGCCAGGAGAGACATCAGTGGGACTTGGGAGCACCTTTTGTGGGTATGGAATGGAGATTCCACCAGCAACAAGCTAAACCACTCACAAGCAGGCCCAGAGGAAGTAAATAGAACACTGTGGTTGAACCATCCTTGGCCTTCTGTGGCAAGGATCTGCAGGCTGGAAGGGGCACAGAAACAATCAAAGATGAAGGCTCTCAGAGCTGAGGAGAGGCCAGGTTAGAATATCAGAAGTCAAGAAACTGTAGCACCTCTAACACAGGGGAGGCTATGAAGTTCATGGTTCTGGATGTCTGCTCCCTGGGTTCAAACCTTGGTTCTGCCACATTAATTGTGCAACTTGGGAAAGTTACTTATCTTTTCTGTATCTCAGTTTTCTCTTCTGTTAAATGGCACTAATAATAAATGTCTCACATGTCCATTGTGAGAATTAAATGACCTTATATGTTTATGGTGTTTGGATCAGTGGCATGTATTTAGTTTTCTTAGGTACTTTTAAGTGCTTGGGAATAAGCATTAATCTTGAGGACAAATAAACTCACAAATAAGATATAGTGAGAGACCACTATGCATGTATACTAGGATTGAGCAATCCAGTAAATGGATGGCAGATGGTGGGGCCATTTCACAGTTGCAGTGGGAGGTTACAGATAAGGAGGGAGAGAGCACAAATGATCCATGTGGTAGTAGATCTTTCTCTACTCCAAGTAGACTTGGAGACCTTGGTATGAACTCACATGCACTTTAATATAGATTCAGGCTACATATACAAATATTTACAGATAAGCATCTACACATGGGTTAGTAAAATACAGCAGGAGGAGAGATGTGGGAATATAGAAGGGAGGTGAGGAATTTGGAAAGACAAGTACGATTTCTCCAGTTGGAGAAGATATGATAGGAAGGTGAGGGATGGGCATTCCAAGCAGCAGACAGCACAGAGAGGTGTGGAGGCGTTGAGGGATGCTACAAGTTATTTGGTCTGAAAGTGAAGCCAGAGAGGAGGCAAGGGGTGCAGGGTGGGAGCAGCTATAGTGGATCCTGTGGGTCCCAGGAGCCAAGTTGGAACTTCATTGTCAAGACAACCTGGGGTTACATGATGACCGAGCTTCCAGGAGCACCTGGCATTAATGTGAAGGGGTGGGACTCAGATAGGGAGACCAGCTGTTAAATAATGAGGGCCCAGCAAAGCCAGCAGTAGTCAGGGCCGAATGTGAGGGAGCATTCAGAGAGTCAGTAGGATTTGGGGTCTACTCAGCCCTCAGCAGTGAGCAGTTGGGTGTCCCTGCCAGGTTTCTAATACGGGCCAATGGGGAATGGCTGGAAGAGCTGGGTGGCAGGTTTTAGGAGAAGGTCATATATACTTTTTCGACATGTTGAGATGGAGGAGATCATGGGACACACAGAAGATATCTAGAAGGAAGGTGGCATGTGGCTCTGGAGCTCAGGGGAGCAGGGTTTGGGGAAACCATATATCTGTCAGCACCTACTGTGTGCCAGGCACAGCTCCAGGCTCTGGGACCAGGGTCCTGAGTGAGAGGTGCAGTGAAGAAAAGTAGAGTAGCCCAAGGGGTGACAAGTGGAGGAGCAGCTGAACAGAAAGAGGAGTGGGGCTGGCTGGGGGGCAGCAGATGCAAACGTCTTATGAGAGAGGGTTGGCCATGGTTCAGGGAATGACGGGAGGCAAGTGATGCTGGGGCAGAAAGGGGGTTGGGGAGGAGGAAGGGGGCACTGTGCAGACACTCAGTAGGCCCCTAGGAGCATCAGAGATTCTATTCTGAATGTGTTGGGAGGCCACTGTCTCACTTGAGCCAGAGAGTATCCTGATCTGATTTGCAATTTAAGAAATCATTCCAGCCGCTCTGGAAAAGAGTCTGAAGGAGCCCAGGAGACAGCAAGGAAATCAGATCCTTACAAAAGATCTGAGAATAGGTTAAAGCCTCATGTTTGTATAAGATTGGCCCAGGTTCGCCAACCGAGAGGATGAAAGGTGGGAGGTGGGCTGGGTGTGCTGGCTTATGCCCAAATCTTGGTACTTAGGGAGGTTGAGGTGGGAGGATTGCTTGAGGCCACGAGTTGGAGACCAGCCTGGGCAACATAGTGAGACACCCTTGCCCCCCACCATCTCCACAAAAAGTAAAAATAAAAATAATTAACTGAATGTGGTGGTGCACACCTGTAGTCCCAGCAACACGGGTGTCTGAGGCAGGAGGATCGCTTGTGCCTAGAAGTCGTGATCATACCAGTGTACTTCAGCCTGGGCAACAGAGCAAGACCTTGTCTCTAATAAATAAATAAATAACTGTTTTTTAAGGTGGGAGATGGAGCACCATCCAACAAGGGGCACAGGAAAGCCAGCAGAGAGGACTGAGCGGCCCAGCTCTGCCATTTGCTGAGACCAGAAAAAGAGTCCTCCTTGGATTCAATGACTCAGTGACCTCAGGGAGTGCTGGCAGGGGTAGTGTGGGGGCAGAAGGTAGACTGCTGGGGTGAAGACTGCAACTGAGGCAGAAAAGAAAGAATGGGAGCTCTAGTTATTGTTCACTCTTCCTTCTTCCCTTTGCTGTTCCTGCTTGAGTGGGTGTTATGTCACTCACAGAACACATACACATATATAACATAAAAAAGAAGTAGACATAGGCTGGGCGCGGTGGCTCACGCTTGTAATCCCAGCACTTTGGGAGGCCGAGACAGGTGGATCATGAGATCAGGAAATCGAGACCATCCTGGCTAACAAGGCAAAGCCCTGTTAGCCGGGCGTGGTGGCGGGCACCTGTAGTCCCAGCTACTAGGGAGGCTGAGGCAGGAGAATGGCGTGAACCCGGGAGGTGGAGCTTGCAGTGAGCTAAGATGGCGCCACTGCACTCCAGCCTGGGTGACAGAGTGAGACTTTGTCTCAAAAATAATTTTAAAAAAATTTTAAAAAAATAAATAAGTAGACATATATTGGAGGTTTGTAGGCAACATTTTCTTACTGATGGGGAGGCATGATTTTAAAAGTTTGGAGACCACTGGGGGCCAAGCTGCCTGCAAAGATCAGTGAAATCTGAGAAATGACGCTTTGGGAGAATGAGACAATGTCGGGGGATTTTGATGGCAGCAGCCACTCCAGACGGCCTGTCGCTGCCATCACACCAGCGGCAGCAGGGAGGTGCAGCCCAGGCTGCACATTCCATGGAGCAAGCAGGAGCTCCCCGGGTGCTGCTGCAGCCACCCAAACTACAGCTGTAGACCCTAACCTTCTGCTCCATGGAACAGGCAGGAGGCACCCCTGACCCCACCTCCCAAAGCGCTGCAGCCGCCCAAACCGTGGCTACAGACTCAGGCATCCCCGCACTCTTGGGGACCCAGAAAGACCCCCCCTGCCCTCACAGGCTTGGAAGTTCCTGCTTCTGCTGCCTGGCTTCTCCCTGCTGTCAGCACCTGCTTTGATCTCGGAGGCACTGCCAGGACTGCATGCTCCAGAGCCAGCGGGAGCTAGGGACAAGTAGAAGCCCTGCCCCTTCTGAGTTCACAGGGGTGGGAGCTCCCCAGAGGCAGCTGCAGCTGCCACCTGTCCCCCTGCCAGTTGCAGGCCCTGGGTGTCTCTGCATTCTGCACCTCCAGGGGCCCAGCAAGGCCTTCCCACCCCTCCCCTCTGTCCCCAGAGGTTTGGAGGTGTCTGCTCCCACTGCCTGGCTTCTCTCCACTCCTGGCACCCACTCCAATCTCGGAGAGGGGTTAGGGCTGAGCCTGGGCACTGTCACAGCTCAGCTGGGTGTGCACACAACCTGGGAAGTGCTGACATACCAGCCCCCTGCTGCCTTGGCCCCCTCTGGAATTTGGGCACTGATGAGTGTAAGAGGGGAAGCTTAAGGGGGGCTGAGGGGGGCTCGGTGCTGGCCTACAGGTGCCCCTTACTGCCAACAACATGGGCACCACAGACGGCTGTGGGAGGCAGACAGGTTCCTGAGTGGAAGTGGATGGGTCCCTGTGAAACCCCACCTTCAGGCCAGGGAGGGCCTAAAGGCTGGGGGCTGGGCTGCCAGTCCTGTGGACTGGACTGGGGACTTGTGATGCCTTTTCTGGGCCCATCTATGGCCCCCCATGGACCAATCAGCATGTACTTCCTCCCCTCTGAGGTCCATAAAAGCCCTGGGCTCAGCCAGAACAGGGCAGAAGATGGAGAGATGACAGGATGACCAGCTGCAGAGAGGAGCTACCCCCTCCAGGGCCTCCTCTCTACTGAGAGCTGAACACTTGATGGGACAATCTGCCGACAGAGAGGAGCTACCTACTGTGGGTCTCCTCTGAGCTGTTCTGACACTCGATAAAGCTCTTCTTCATCTTGTTCACCCTCCACTTGTCTGCACACCTCCTTCTTCCTGGATGCAGGACAAGAACTCAGGCAAATGCACCACTGGCCACAGAGGTTTCTGGCCAGAAAATCAGCACTTCAAAGATCAGATAACAATGCTAAGTGCCTAGGATGGGATCAAGGTCAGGACACTTGGGAGATGAGAGATGGAGGTGAAGACAGTTCAGCTGAAGAGGGTTCAGACCTGTGTGCTCACCACTGTGTCCACCGTGCCTGGAATAGTGACTGGCACAGAGTAGGGGTTCATTCAGGGTTTTTTGAATGAATGAGTCTTAGTAAGGAGGATTTTAAATGGTTGACAGCAGAGCAAGAAAGAGTGAATCTGGGGAGGAGTTGTCAGTCCCCCGGTGACATATTCATAACCGAAATTAGGCAGTTGGAAGGTAGGTTTGACCAGCGTTTTTCACACTTCCAGATGTCACATACCAAAATTTGGTAGACTAACACTGGGCTGCCTCTTTCTATTTTGCAAATAAAAACATTTTTTAAAAAGGCCAGGTGCAGTGGCTCATGCCTATAATCCCAGCAGGATTGCTTGAGCCTAGGAATTTGAGACCAGCCTGAGCAACAAAGTGAGACACTGTCTGTAATTTGCATATATATATATATATTATATATACATATATAATTTTTTAAAAATGAACTCCCATCAACAATCAAAATGAGGAAACAATGTTTTAAAAGAAAGGGCATTTTACTATCTAGACAGGATGTAATCACAGAAAAAAGTTCAGTCTTTTAAAGTGAATAGATTTTTCTTTGTGAAAATCTCACTCCATTGCCCTGTGTCCTGGTATTGCTCAGTGGCTTAACCACCAGGACAGAAGCATCAGAAACATGGGCAGGGCAGTGCGTGGTACACTAGCCATTTCCATTACAGAAGGGCTCTCAGAAAGGAGAGCTGAAGTTCCAATCTGGCATGTTAATTAGACTGAGTCTTGTCCCCTTCAACGTGCTTTCTCGAGGGCTGTTTTTTAGTTCCCGCAGGAAGAATGAGAAAGTAGGTAGTTGGGATCCTGACACTCTGATCTGAACCTTTCCTTTTCCCCTCCTACTACTCTGCAGTGAATTGGGTGCTTTTTTCCCCCTTTCTTATGTGTTTCCATTTTTTTTTTTTTTTTTTTAAGACAGGGTCTCACTCTGTCACCCAGGCTAGAGTGCAATGGCACCATCTCAGCTCACTGCAACCTCCACGGCACCCAGTTTCTAGCAATCCTCCCACTTCAGCTTCCCTAGTAGTTGGGACTACAGACATGTGCCACCTTACCCAGCTAATTTTTGTATTTTTTGTAGAGGCAGGGTTTTGTCATGTTGCACAGGCTGGTCTTGAGCTCCTGAACTTAAGTGATCCACCAGTCTCAGACTCCCAAAGTGTTAGGATTACCCGCATGAGCCACCACACCTGACCCTAACAGTGCTTTTTGAGGGGCTGCTCTTGTCATCCTACATTCTGCACAGCACTGGGACATGCAAGTGATACATATATGGCATCTTCTGTCTTCAGGAATTTACAGTGTAACCAGGAAGATAAACACCATGCCTTTTCCCTTTTTGCACCCTTGAACTCAAAGTGGGTCACCAGAGCCATCTGGGAAATTTGGCTGGGGTCCCTGCTCTTGCCAGATGTCTTAGTTCATTTTGTGTTGCTATAACAGAATACCACAGACTAGGGAATTTACAAGCAACAGAAGTGTATTTGGCTCATGATTCTGGAGGCTGGGAAGTCCAAGATTGAGGAGTTGCATCTGGTGAGGACCTTCCTGCTGTGTCATAACATGGCAGATTCCTTTATTTTAGCCCAGTGAGACCCATGTCAGATTTATGATACACAGACCCCTAAGATAATAAATTTGTGTTGTTTTGAACCACTACATTTTTTGGCAATTTGTCATAGCAGCCATAGAAAACTAATATAGAGATCTTGGTATTGGGAAGTGGAGTGCTGCTGTTAACACCTAAATACTTAAAAGTATGTAAATGGCTTTAGCATTGCACAATGAGAAGAGGCTGGGAGAATTTTTAGAAGCATGCTATAAAAAGCTTACATTACCTTGAACAGGCTATTAGTAAAAATATGATTGTTAATGGCCCTGCTGGTGAGGACTCAGAAGGGAGGGAGGAGCAGAGTGGAGAAAATGCCTCTGCCTTTAGAGAATACCTACAACAGGCCAGGCACAGTAGGTCTCACCTCTAACACCAGCACTTAGGGACTTTGTCTCAAAAAAAAAAAAAAAAAGAGAGAGAGAGATAGAATACCTACAACATAGTCAGGAGCAGGATAAAGATAAATAAAGACCTCTCATTCTCTCAGTCTTGTCATGTACCCCACCTGTTACCATCCATGGGCAAACACATTTTCCCCCAGGTATCCCCCTTTTTTTTTTTTTTGAAACAGATTCTTGCTCTGTCACCCAGGCTGGAGTACAGTGGTGAGATCATGGCTCACTGTAGCCTCAACCTCCTGTGCTCCAGTGATCCTCCTACCTCAGCCTCCCAAGTAGCTAGGACCACAGGAGTATGCCACCACGCCCAGCTGATTTTTGTATTTTTGGTAGAGATGAGGTTTCACCATGTTGCCCTGGCTGGTCTTGAGCTCCTGAGCTCAAGCAATCCACCCACCTCAGCCTCTCAATGTGCTGGGATTACAGGCGTGAGTCACCGCACCGTGGCCTTCCCCAGGTATACTATGTGTATTCTGCTTTGATCACTTCTCTTAAAGGTCATGTTAATTAAAAAACATGTTAATGTTTCCATGTTCTTACATTTCATAATTATCCTTTGAAACAGAAGTCTGGCATTCCAATCAGTTAGCTACTCTTATTTATTCGGTCATTCTCTACTTTTTTTTAAATAATGCTAGTAGAGATGATTCTGAAATGAGCACCTTTGTCCAATATTTTATTGACTTATTTAACACTATTAAGTGTAATTCAAAATAATAACTACATTTCTCTGAAAGTGTCTAATTTGTTCTTTCCCCCAAATGGACAATTAGTCCAAATGCACAAGAGGAGGCATATATGAAGAACCTAGGAACACACAGAAGGAAACAGCAAACACCGGGGTCTACTTCCAGCTGGAGGGTGGGAGAAAGGAGAGGGCAGCAAAGACAACTATTGGGTACTGGGCTTTATACCTGGGTGATGAAATAATCTATACAGCAAACCTCCGTGGCACAAGTTTACCTATGTAACAAACATTCACATGTACCCCTGAACCTAAAATAAAAGTAAAAACAAAAAAAAATCCAGGTACATTGGCTCATGCCTGTAAGCCCAGCACTTTGGGAGGCCAAGGCAGGTGGATCACTGGAGGTCAGGAGTTGTAGACCAGCCTGGCCAACAAGGTGAAACCCCATCTCTACTAAAAATACAAAAAAAAAAAAAAAAAAAAAAAAAAGCTGGGTGTGGTGGCACATGCCTGTAATCCTAGCTACTCGGGAGGCTGAGGCAAGAGAATAGCTTGAGCCCAGGAGGTGGAGGTTGCAGTGAGCCGAGACTGCACCACTGCACTCCAGCCTGGGCGACACAGCAAGACTCTGTCTCCAAAAAAAAGAGGCATACATGGAAAAATGCACAGAAGCAGCATCCTAGATCCAGGTCACAGCCTCACTGGGTTTCTGAAAGTCCTCACTTCTATGGACCAATGTCAGGCAATGTTTTTTCTCTCTCCTTGGTGCAACTGGGGAGCTTTCGGTTTGGGGCTTGGCGGGTGCAAAGATGAAATTCATGCTGTGTATGATTTGTGTCCTGGCAACGTGTGTCTTATCGACATTTCCAAGGAGAATTTGCTCCTGGGGAAAGTCAGCAGGGTCCAGAGAGCAAAAGGATCATAAAGCCAGGCAGGCCCAGGGGAGAAATCGCTGGTCTCTAGGTGGCTGGCGCAGAGCAGGTGTCACTTGGGAGGTAGAGCACACCTGTTCTCCCACCTGAACAAGGATGGAGAATAAAGAGGCGGGAACCCCTCCACCCATTCCATCCAGGGAGGGGGTAAGTGCCAAGCCTAGGAAACTGTCACTGGCCCTCTCCCACCAGCTGTGCAGACCTGCGGAGGGAAGTGAAGGCCCTGGAATGCTTTTAGCAAGGAGCGGGTAGCGTGCTTCCCTTTCCTGCAGGATAACCAGGCCTGGGCGAGCCAGGTGGAGAAGCAGCTGTGCTCAAACCTCATGGCTCAGACACGGGCCAGAGTGGCTTAGTGACTGCTGGGAGAGCGGATGGTGCTGGAGATGCCTCTCTCCCTTCCACCCCTGCTCCCCTCCACTTCCCCCACCCTTAAAGATCGAGGGGAGATGGCCTCTGAAGAATGCCCGAATCCTGCCCTTCTCAGTCTGGTTGTTCCTGGGTGTGCAGAGCTATGGGCTGTGGGCAGCCATGGAGCTAAGTGTGAGGATTGGGGTGAGAACATGTGGCACGGGAGTTGGGGGTGGAGGGGGCAGTGTGGGGGGGCATGCACCAGGGCCTTGGTTCTAGGATATGGTCACAGACCCCACCCACCTGCTCCTCAGACTTTGGACCTCAGGCCAGTTCCCCTCCAAGCTGCCCTGGGTGTTGTGGCAACCATGGAAAGCCCTGGCCCTGAGCACAGGGGATTGCCTGGGTTTTCCTAAGGGCCTGTTCTAGAGCCAGAGGCAAGCAGTGAGTCTGTCTGTCTGGGATGCTCTTCCCCACGATGCTCACGCGGCTGCTCCCTCTCATCCACTCTGGTTCCGGCTCAAAGGGCATCTGCTCAGAGAGGGTTCCCTGCCCTGCCCACCCTATTGAACACAGTCCCTCATTCCCCACAGGCTGCTACCCCACCCATCACCCTGTTTTATTATCCTCACAGTATTCTAGCTATTTGGAATTACCATCTTCGTCTTTTTCAGACGGGGTGGGCTCCCCTCACTGGAAAGTGAGCTTCTTAAAGGCAGTGCTTTGCTGGGCCTTTTTCCTAAAGCATCTCCTACTTCACACTTGGCCTCCAGGGCCTAGCACAGGGCCAGGCACATAGGAGATGCTCAGATACATCCTCAAGGAGGGAATGAATGCACGCAGAGACCTCATGCCTCTCAGCCCTGAAAAGCCCCAGCTCTGCGCCACCTCCTCCTCTTTTCTGGGGCACAGCCTGGGCTCTCCCGTCCCCCACTTCCAGCCCAGGCTGGAGGGAGGTGGAGGCCCAGCCACTGCACTTCCTGAGGCTCAAGCCCACAGCGTCCCGACCTTGGACTTGTCTCCCACAGCGGCTCCAGCCCACGCTGTTGCTGGCGACACTGAGCGCCGCCTTTGGCTCAGCCTTCCAGTACGGCTACAACCTCGCTGTGGTCAACACACCGCACAAGGTGGGCACAAGGTGGACCGGGCAGCAACTGACTGCGGTTGTGGGTGGAAGGTAGCGACCATCTTCCTCTGTGGAGGCCGTCATATTGCCTCTAGGAGGCGCCATCTTGCCTTTGGGAGCAGCCATCTTGTCCTAGTACCCTGGATGCCCACCCCTGGAGACCAGGGTGTGGCAGGAGGTGTTTCCCCCTGGAGTGTCATCCTTTCCAGGCACGTTGGGATGCTGGGGGACCTGGATTCCCAGCACAGTCTTTTTGGGCCTCAGGTCCCACTGCCCTCACCTTGGGTAGGCCCCTTGTTGATTGGAAACAGAATGGGGTCAAAGGTTGAACTCAATGGCATTTAGGGATTGGGTCAAAGGGGAGAAAAGGAAAAAGAGAAGGGGCCCTTGTCAGGTGTGGAAGAACCTGAGGGCAGAGTGTCCCCAAAGTCTACTAAAGGATGAGAGTTAAGGAGGGAGGGACAGCCTGTGCTGATGAGTTCAGATGGGGACAGAGAACTGACCACAGGCTTAACCTTGGTGTGTGTATATGCTTAAGCTTGCATACATACATTAGCATGTCTACATACACTGTATTATATTTACATGTGTATTACATATAGATACATATATTAGTGTACTTACAATTATTACCATGGATGGAACCTCTAAGTCAAGCAATGTACCATCGACTTAATCACATCTGATGCTAACACATTCCGTATAAGGTACATCTTATTTCCATAACTGATGAGGAAATTAAGGTTTCTGGAGGTTCTGTAACTTGCCTGAAGTCACAAAGTTAGTAAAAATATTTCCTGGGCTGGGCGTGGTGGCTCACATCTGCAATCCCAGCACTTTGGGAGGCCAAGGCAGATAGATCACCTCATCACCTGAAATCAGGAGTTCAAGACCAGCCTGGCCAACATGGTGAAACCTCATCTCTACTAAAAATACAAAAAATAGCCGGGTATGATGGCGGATGTCTGTAATTCCAGCTACTCAGTAGGCTGAGACAGGAGAATCACTTGAACCCGGGAGGCAGGGGTTGCAGTGAGCCAAGATCACGCCATTGCACTCTAGCCTGGGTGACAGAGCGAGACTCCATCTCAAAAAAAAAAAAAAGAAAAAAAGAAAGAAAAGAAGAAGAATATTTCCTATGGTGCCTCTGGCAGAGTAAGTCTCTTAAAAGTAAATTTAAACTTTTTTCTTTTTTTTTTTCTGTTTTTTTAATAGAGACAGGGTCTCCCTATGTTGACCAGGTTGATCTTGAACTCTTAGCCTCAAGCAATCCTCCCGCCTCGGCCTCCCAAAGTGCTAGGATTACAGATGTGAGCCACCATTCCCAGCCAAAAGTAAATTTTTTTCTTTTTTCTTTTTTTTGAGACGGAGTCTCGCTCTGTCACCCAGGCTGGAGTGCAGTGCTGCAATCTCGGCTCACTGCAAGCTCCGCTTCCCAGGTTCACGCCATTCTCTTACCTCAGCAGCCTAAGGAGCTGGGACTGCAGGCGCCCGCTACCATGCCCCGCTAATTTTTTGTATTTTTAGTAGAAACGGGGTTTCACCGTGTTTGCCATGGTGGTCTCGATCTCCTGACTTCATGATTCGCCCACCTTGGCCTCCCAAAGTGCTGGGATTACAGGCGTGAGCCACCGCATCCTGCCAAAAGTAAATTTTTTAACAGTGAATTTGTAACAATCTTTTTGTTTAGCCTAGTTTCTCATCTCAACCCATCATACAGTAGCTTTTGTGATTCTCAGGTAATAGTAGCGAATCAGCGGGTTTGTGTCTTACAGTTGCGAGCAGAAAAACCTCTCTGTACAATGACAAGTGGCCACTGAGAACACTTTCTCACTCTCATGAATTGCCCAATATTCTTAGCTGTGGATGGGGCAATGTTTTGCAGGTCTTCAAGTCATTTTACAATGAAACCTACTTTGAGCGACATGCAACATTCATGGACGGGAAGCTCATGCTGCTTCTATGGTCTTGCACCGTCTCCATGTTTCCTCTGGGCGGCTTGTTGGGGTCATTGGTCGTGGGCCTGCTGGTTGATAGCTGTGGCAGGTAAACAGAAGGTTCACTGCTCCCACTTACAATTCACGCTAGTAAGTCACACTGTCTCTGTGCATTTGTGCACCTCGTGGGGAGATGTGTGACCCTGAAAATCAGATCTGAAGTCTAGTCTCCGCTTGGCCACAGTGATCATGACCTTAAAGCCAGTTCCTAAATGTCTCTGGAATTTCTTTCCTAGGCCGTTGCATGGGAAAAGCATTCCCTTCCGTCACCTACCACAGAGGTGGTGCAGCCTTTGAGATCAAGGCTCCTGACGGTGCTCAGCTTAGTGCCTTGTAAGCACTTCCAGTGGGTGTTCACTAAATGCTTGTTTATCGGGTGTCATTTGGGGGTCAGGTGGCCATGGCTCCAAATTCTGAGAGCTGCAGCCTCTCCCCACGTGTCCTTGTCAGAGTTTGTTACTGAGGCTGGGGTCGGGCTGAGTCACTCTGCCGGCCACAGTCTCACAGATATGAGATTGTTTGGAAATGAAGACTGGGCAGGTCTTTGAACTTTGCTTGGCTCACACGGATTCACTAATCGTTCTTCCTAAGCCCAGGTGCTCCAAAGACGTGACTCCACAGATAAGGAAAGATGCACAGGCCAAGGTTCCCAGGAGGGCAAAGCGTGAGCCTGGGTTCAGGGCGAGGCCTGGTGGCGTTCTCTTAGTTCAGCCCACTCATTCGGATTCACGGTTACACTTGGGCGTGGTGTGCCAGGTTAGGCAGTTTGCAGGAGTGACTGAAGGCCCTCCAGTGAAAAAGTCACTCAAGAAACCAGAGCAATTTCATTTTCGGGCATAGAAAAACAATAGTGCTGATTGAAAATTAGTTATCTATGAATTAATGCAAGACTCACAGGATCTCTTCTTGCGAATACTTGATTGACAATTAATTTGCTATACATTGTGCACTGGAATGAAGAAACTGTTGACTCTAATGGAATTATACCATAATTCAAGCTTTTTTTTTTGGTCATCCAGACTGTGATGTCCGCGTCTAGACCGAGAGTGATTGAACTGTTCTGGAAGCCCAGGCTTGGCCTCCACTTCCTTGTCTGAACCCATTTTCCGGATGAGGAGCCTGAGCTCAGGAATGTGGTGGTGCCAGCCTTGCCCAGTGGGGTCCTGACAGCCCCAGCTTCCCCTCCTAGTCACCAGGAAGGGCTGGGAGTCCAGAGAAGGCTGGGGACGTGTCTGGGCTGCTTAGTCTTTTTGGGCCTCCTGGCTGGCTGACTTTCCCCCATCAGGGTCTGGCCTCTGGTGGCTGCTCCTGAAGGCTGCAGTAGCCCCAGGGAGAGAAAAGTGGCCTGAGAACACCAGCCTGCTTATCTGTGGACACCCTGGCCAGTCTTCAGTGTTGCCGACCTGGGATATTTTCATAGAGTCCTCACCACCCGCTCCCTCCTCTTGGCACCAGAACCCCACCTTCCTGGCTGACTCACTCAGCACACTCACTCAGGGTCCCAGCGGCCCTCAAAGATGTGTGCAAAGTGTGAGACAATCACAAAGGTAGTCCTGTGGCTGCTGACAGCTTCATCATCCCCAGACCTGTGGGGGTGCAAGGAGGGAGCACCTCTCCCTGGAGGTGGAGAGAGAGGAAATAAAAAATGAATACCAGGCTGGGCACGGGGGCTTGCACCTGTAATTTCAGCACTTTGGGAGGCTGAGGTGAGCGAATCACTTGAGGCTAAGAGTTCGAGACCAGCCAGGCCAATATGGTGAAACTCCGTCTGTACTAAAAATACAAAAATTAGCTGGGCGTGGTGGTACATGCCAGTAATCCCAGCTACTTGGGAGGCTGAGGCAGGAGACTCGCTTGAACCCAGGAGGCAGAGTGTATTAGTCCTTTTTCACTCTGCTGATAAAGACATACCCAAGACTGGGCAATTTACAAAAGAAAGAGGTTTAATGGACTCACAGTTCCACGTGGCTGGGGAGGCCTCTAGTCATGGCGGAAGGCAGAAGAGGAGCAAAGCCACATCTTCCATGAATGGCAGCAGGCAAAGAGAGAGCTTGTGCAGAAACACTCGTCCTTATAAAACCATCAGACCTGGTGAGACTTATTCACTATCACAAGATCAGCACTGGGAAGACCTGCCACCGGGTCCCTCCCACAACACGTGGGAATTTAAGATGAGATTTGGGTGAGGACACAACCAAACCATATCACGGAGGTTGCAGTGAGCCGACATCCCACCACTGCACTCTAGCCTGGGCGACACAGCAAGACTCCCTCTCAAAAAAAAAAAAAAAGAAAAGAATATCAGGATGCACCAGCCAGCAACCCCACAGCTCAGGAGCTCTCTGCCCACTTTCTGGTCCACTGCCATTCTTCTCCTGTGCAAACCCAAGCCAAAGGCAAGAGAGGGAGGCACCAGAGCCATTGCTGCAGGTTGGCATAGGACCTAGAGCATGGAGTCAAGCGGATGAGTGGATCGTGAAGGCAGCAGGATGCACCCAGCATAGTGCTGTTTTTCAGGCACTCCCTGCCCTTCTCAGGCTGGTGGTTTTTCAGCCTTGGAGGGGATCTTAGAAATCACGTAGTCCCATTCTGCACCCCACTCGTTGTAGGAATTCCCTGTTCAACATTCCTGACAGTCATTGCGTCTGGTCTAGAAACCACCAGCGACAGCTTGAATACCCCCAGTGACGGGAAGCTCTCTACCTCCCGGGGCAGCCCCATTCTTTGTTCCTGCCCTCCCCTTTTCAGGCAGCTCCAATCATTAGAATGCTCCCCTCCCCAACTCCCACCCCTGCTGACCCCAAATCTTCCTTCCTGGGACATCTGCCCATTCGCCCCTTCTTCCCCAATCTGTCTTAATCCGTTCCGGCTGCTACAACCACAGACGTAAACAGACTTTTATCTTCTCACAGTTCTGCAGGATAGAAATTCAAGATCAAGGTACCAGCAGATCTGTTTCCTGGGGAGGGCATTCTTCCTGGCTTGCAGACAGCTTTCTTCTGGCTGTGTCTTTTTTCTTTTTCTTTTTCTTTTTTGAGATGGAGTCTTGCTCTGTGGCTCTGGATGGAGTGCAGTGGCACGATCTCGGCTCCCTGTAACCTCTGCCTCCTGGATTCAAGTGATTCTCCTCCCTCAGCCTCCCGAGTAACTGGGATTACAGGCATGTGCCACCACACCTGGCTGACTTTTGTTTTTTTAGTAGAAACGGGGTTTCACCATGTTGGCCAGGCTGGTCTCGAACTCCAGACCTCAAGTGATCCGCCCGCCTCAGCCTCCCAAAGTGCTGGGATTACAGGCTTGATTCACCACACCCAGCCTGGCTTTGTCTTCACAGGGCAGAAAAAGAGAGTGGTTTCTTGTATGTCTCTTCCTATCCCATGGTGAGGGCCCCACATGACGCGTTCACCTCCCAGAGGCCCCTCTTCCTGATCCCATCACACTGGGGTTAAGGCCTTCAACATAGGAATTTGGGGGACACTTCAGTCTACAGCCCCCTGCTTCAGCTCTTTCTCGGGCACATTCCCGTGCCTCTGTAATGACCACCTGCAAAATAGGAGCTGGTGTTGGGAGGGCTTCCACGGTGTCCAGACACCCCTGCCCTCTGGGCTCGCTGTCTTTGCAGAAAGGGGACCCTGCTGATCAACAACATCTTTGCCATCATCCCTGCCATCCTGATGGGAGTCAGCAAAGTGGCGAAGGCTTTTGAGCTGGTCATCTTTTCCCGAGTGGTGCTGGGAGTCTGTGCAGGTACCTGGGGCCCAGGCTCCGGCTCAGCCTTGGGGGAAGGGCCTCTTTGGCCAAGGCTGGAAGCAGGAGCAGACGAGGTGTCTGGCTGGCTCTGTCTTCCTCTTTTCATTTCAAGACATCCTCCCATCTGCATTCCCAGGACCTTGCAAGCCTCATGCTTGCTTTTGTTAATTAATTAATTAATTAATTTTTTTTTTAGAGACAGAGCCTCACTATGTTGCCCAGGCGGATCTCAAACTCTTGGGCTCAAGTGATCCTCCTGGCTCGGCCTCCCAAAGTCCTGGGATTACGGGTATGAGCCACTGTACCTGGCCAAGCCTCATGCTTACTGGCCCCTTCCCTTTATTTAAGGATCTTTAGAAACACACTTTCACCTTGAAGTACAAATAACCAAAAAGGTTTTGCAAGGTATCTTCCAAGCAAGATGACAATTGAAACTCAGTAGTTTCTTAACTACAGTAATTTCTTCTATTAATAAAAGTTAGAAAGCAGTCTGTGCTTTAGAAAAATCAGAAAATAGGCCGGGCGCGGTGGCTCAAGCCTGTAATCCCAGCACTTTGGGAGGCCGAGACGGGTGGATCACAAGGTCAGGAGATCGAGACCATCCTGGATAACATGGTGAAACTCCGTCTCTACTAAAAAAAATACAAAAACTAGCTGGGTGAGGTGGCAGGCGCCTGTAGTCCCAGCTACTCGGGAGGCTGAGTCCCAGCTACTTGGGAGGCTGAGGCAGGAGAATGGTGTGAACCCGGGAGGCGGAGCTTGCAGTGAGCTGAAATCCGGCCACTGCACTCCAGCCTGGGCGACAGAGTGAGACTCCATCTCAAAAAAAAAAAGAAAGAAAAATCAGAAAATAGACCAAAGCAGAAGTTTGATCGTTAAGCGCCAGGGACACATGGAGGCCTAGGCTCCTGCCCTGTAACAAGCGGCCCAGCCCGGCGGCTAGAAAGGAAAAGGTCTCCTCATCACATCCTGGTGATGCCTCCATCAGGGCTGAGGATTCTGGAGGGATTTTGGTGTAAGACCAAACTGAACAGTCAAGGTTGGCCTAGCTCCATCTCCACGGAGAGGCTGACAGCACGGAGAAGCCCCGGGATTAGGAAATGGAATTGAATTGCATCTCAGGCTCCCGTGTTTGCGGTTTGCCTGCCCTGATTTCTGCTGTGCCCAAACCAGGCATCTCCTACAGCGCCCTTCCCATGTACCTGGGAGAACTGGCCCCCAAGAACCTGAGAGGCCTGTTGGGAACAATGACCGAGGTTTTCGTCATCGTTGGAGTCTTCCTAGCACAGATCTTCAGCCTCCAGATCATCTTGGGCAACCCGGAAGGTAACCGGCAGTGCAGAGGTCACGCTAGGTCCAGTCCCTTGTTAGCTGTGCCGGGTGTTACTGACGGATCGAGTCAGATGAGGCCTGAGAGGTGACTTTAGGGTCAGGGGTTGGGCAGTGTGGTGGGCAACGGGATGGGTGACCTTGTTCGGGGCTGTTTTGGTGAGTGCTAGGGACGAATCGTGCTTGGGAATGGGAATCAGGGGCTTCCATGCAGGTAGAGGTTTTGCTATAAAGGGAAGGAGAGAAGTTGGGGAAGCGAGGTCGAGAGAACAGGTTTCTTTCACGCCGCGAAAAATGTCAGCGTAATTTGGCTGCCACAGGAATGGCCCAGTACAGAGGGACGTCAATGGGGGGCAAGCAGGTTCGCAGCCGCCATCCCTGTCTCTGGGTGGCTGTTTTCTTCTGGCACCCTCTTCCCAGTGAATTAGGAGGCAAGGCCGTTGCCCGAGAGCGAGTGGGGGTCGAGGTGGAGATTTAGGAGAGAGGTGCGTGGCCCTCTGAAGGTCTGCTGAGAAATCACTGACACGAAGCAGATTGATTAATAGAAAAGGCATGCAAACGTAGTTAAGCAGATTCGCGGAGCCTTCAGAGTGAAGATCCAGAGACAGAGGGGAAATTGTGTGTTTTAGACCAGGCTCAACAGAGTATGGACAGCCAAGTAGAAATAGAATTGGACAAAAAGAGTCTGATCCAACGTGAATGGACGAGTGGGGAGACCCCTCGGGGCCTGTCTGTGTAGGTTCTTCTTGGTCTCTGTGCAGCCTTCCTTCCTTCTGGGTGTGGGGCAGGACCCTCTGCAGAATGGGGGCCTCTTATGACCTACAGCCAACAGCACTGGTCAGAGATTTTCCTTCCGGCCAGTTGTTGTTGTTTTGAGACAGAGTCTCACTCTGTCGCCCAGGCTGGAGTGCAATGGTGCGATCTCAGCTCACTGCAACTTCTGCCTCCCAGGTTCAAGCAATTCTCCTGCCTCAGCCTCCTGAGTAGCTGGGATTACAAGCATGAGCCACCACGCCTGGCTAATTTTGTATTTTTAGTAAAGATGGGGTTTCTCCATGTTGGCCAGGATGGTCTCGAACTCTTGACCTCAGGTGATCCACCCATATGGCCAGTTTTTACGTAGAATAGTTTTAGGTTTTATGGAACTGGTTTTGAGGAAAGGGAATCTGGTTTGTATGACCTGTCCAGGAATCCTGACTAGGGATGCTGGTTTCTAGGGTTAGCCTCAGGGGAAATGGGACTGAGACAGGGGGACAGGAGAAGGTAGAGAAAAATTTTGCTTCTGAGGGTGTTGCTGAGGCCTTCATTTGGGGTATTGTTTTTAGAGCCCCACCAGGAGAAAGTGAGAGACACTCATGGAGGGTGGAGAGAAAGAGGATAAGAGGACGGACCACCAAGCAGGCCTGAAGGAATGCAGCCAGCAGTAAAAGCCCCATGAACCCAGTGGGGTTTCTCCTTTCTTTCTTTCTGTTTCTCTTTTTCTTTCTTTCTCTCTCTCTCTCTTTCTTTCTTTCTCTATTTTTCTCTTTCCTTTCTTTCCTTTTTCTCTTCCTTCCTTCCTTCCTTCCTCTCCCTCTCTTCCTTCCTTCCTTCCTTCCTTCCTTCCTTCCTTCCTTCCTTCGTTCTTTCCTTCCCTCCTTCCCTCCCTCCCTCCCTCCCTCCCTCCTTTCTTCCTTTCTTCCTTCCTTCCTTCCTGGTCTCACTCTGTCACCCAGGCTGGACTGCAGTGGTGCAGTCATAGCTCACTGCAGCCTTGACTTCCCAGGCTCAAGCGATCCTCCCGCCTCAGCTTCCCAAGTTGCTGGGACTACAGGCACGCACCACCATGCCCAGCTCTTTTTTTCTATTTTTGTTGTAGAGACAAGGGTCTCACTATGTTGTCCAGGCTGGTCTCTAACTCCTGGGCTCAAGTAATCCTCCTGCCTCAGCCTCCCAAAGTGAAGGGATTGCAGGCATGAGCCACTGTGCCTGGCCGGGGTTTTTTATACACATTTCTGAGTGACCCAAATTCTGCACATATTCCTTAATGGGTGGATTTATGTCTTTGTGATCCCCACGGTACCCTGAAAAGGTTCAGAGACTCAGAACCTGGTGGGTGCTCCATGAAAGATCATTAGCAGAAATGAGTCCTAAACTGCCCAGAGCGACTGAATATGAAACCGTCAATTAGAGAGACATCAGCTGGGGAAGCCACGGTGCACGACGCTTAGTGCCTGTGTCTCCTTTATCCCTCGCCACTTCTTGCCTGAGGCTCAGAGATGTTAAAGAACTTGTCATCTGGGGGCAGTGGCTCATGCCCAGCATTTTGAGAGGCCAAGGCAGGAGGATCATTTGAGCCCAAGAGTTCACAACCAGCCTGGGCAACATAGCAAGACCCTGTCTCTACTAAAAATTAAAAAAAAAAAAAAAAAACCCAGCCAGGTGCGGTAATGCATGCTTGTAGTTCCAGCCACTCAGGAGGCTGTGGTGAGAGGATCGCATGAGCCTGGGAGATTGAGGCTGCAGTGGGCTGTGATCGCAGCATTGCACTCTAGCTTGGCTGAACTTGTCCACTTCCCACCATACCAGCAGGTGGGAGGCGGATGGAGACGAGACCCTGTTCTCTCAGTGGAATCTCAGTTCCCCTCCTTAGCCCAAGCCATCCAGGAGGATCTCACTCAGACCCAGCGTAGGGTCCAGGCCCTGCCTACCATGGCCCTAATGAGGCAGAGATTATCCCCTTTCCAGCTATAAAAGTAGGAACAAGACTGAGCTCATTTTCTCTGGGATTCAAGCGTTTAAATCATTGCCTATTCTTTAGAGAAACGGTGTTCTTCCTGCAAAATAATTAATGACACATAAATTTTTATAACAATAATGATTTCCTCTGTTTTGAATGTGGAACCCATTTGTAGGAGGACCCTGGTGGGAACGAAGTCCGCACACTCCTTGGTTCACACATAGGAGCGTGACTTTCCAAGCACAGTGGTGGGTGGGCCAGTGGGTGCCCAGGCCCCGGGATCCTAAGTCCTTGGCTCCTTGCAGGCTGGCCAGTGCTTCTGGCACTCACAGGGGTGCCCGCCCTGCTGCAGCTGCTGACTCTGCCTTTCTTCCCCGAGAGCCCTCGCTACTCCTTGATTCAGAAAGGAGATGAAGCCGCAGCACGACAAGGTATGAAGTCGCAGGCCACTCTCCCAGGCCCTGCCCACCCCGGGGGCCGGGCAGAGCCACAGTCAGGGCCAGAGGCAGGGTCGCCATGGGTCAGGGGTGAGAGCTGGGAGCTGAACAGGGTGTGGGGGTGGCAATTGGTGGCACGGCCAAGGTCAGGTCAGGGAATGGTGAGCTCAGGGCCAGCATCGGGGCCTGGGGCCCAGCCTGCAGGGAGACGGCCCTCTGAGCGGGTGGTTCTGCTCTCTGCAGCCCTGAGGAGGCTGAGAGGCCACATGGACCTGGAGGCTGAGGTGGAGGACATGCGTGTGGAGGCCCGGGCCGAGCGCGCCGGGGGCCACCTGTCTGTGTTGCGTCTCTGCGCCCTGCGGTCCCTGCGCTGGCAGCTCCTCTCCATCATCGTGCTCATGGCCGGCCAGCAGCTGTCAGGCATCAACGCGGTACATGGGACGGTGGCCAGGCGGGGAGACAGATGAAGCAGACCCAGGCTTCGTGGATAGCAACACAGTTCCACCCACAGAGGCCTGGCCTGGCAGCAGGGCCAGGATCAGCCCAGGCAGGGCCAGATGTCAGGAAGAAAACCCAGCCTTCTCTGCCTCCCTGCTCTGCCTCTCCCCACATGCCACCTTCATTTTTCTGTTTCCCCAGAAGGAATGCCTCCTGCCAATAGCCCTTTCCCCTCTATACAAGACACCAACTAGACTGAGATGAGCTGAGGTCTCCTGGGTCCAAGCTCAGGTCACCAGGCCAGGGTTGGTAGGCCCAGCCTGGGTCAGGAGCCCACCTTGGGCCCGCTTGGCTGTGATGTTTGTGGCATCGCTTTCTGCGACCATGGCTCTTTGGCCATAACTGTATCTAACCATGGTGTGGGGGAAGGGTGGAGATCTGGCAGAAGCTAAAACACCGGAGATTGGGTGGGTGACTCGGTTGCTCCAGTGGCATGTCAGGAAGAGGTGGCCTTGGCCCCAGGGATTCACGGATGTTTAACCAGTGATCATGGGAGGGTGGACGGCCAGGTGGGAGCCATCAGATGTGGAATGGCACACGTGGCTTTTCGAAGGGCTGTGTATGCCAGTGTCCTTGGCACTGGGCCAGAAGACGGACGGAACTTACGGTTCGCTTGGTCCAGAGTGACAGGTAAGAAGTCACGCTTTGGGATGTGAGCTCTTAGAGTAACTGAACGATGGAGGGACAAGTGCTCTTGGAGTCGTGTGGTCCGACTCCCGTTTTATAGACGTGGAACCTGAGGCTCAGGGAGGGAGGAGCTGTGATCCCGGATTCCAGGCAGCACTGGGCTCCACCCTGGTGTCCCGACTCCGGGTCAGGCCTCTTTTTCCCGCCACCTGCTGCCTCCTTCCTGTCCCAGGGTCCCCAACCCAGGCTTGCAGAACTGTGTGTGGCTTGAGTTGAGAAAGTTACGCCAGTGTCCTGGGTCTTCAGGCCTCTCCTCACAGCCCTGTGTTTCTGTTTAGATCAACTACTATGCGGACACCATCTATGCATCTGCGGGCGTGGAGGCCGCCCACTCCCAGTATGTCACAGTGGGTTCTGGCGTGGTCAACATAGTGATGACCGTTACCTCGGTGAGTGAGCAGGAGGTGTCTTTCCTGCAGGAGGGTCTCTGGTGAGGTGCCCCCCGGCAGACAGGAGCCCCACAGAGTCAACTGAGTGCCGGTGGCCCTGGTCCCGGGGTCACTTAAGGGACATGGACTTTAGGATGCACACATACTAGCTATCTGCATGACTTTGACCGGAAAACTCAAAATTCCTTCAGATCTGGCCAGGCACAGCGGCTCACACCTGTAATCCCAGCACTTTGGAAGGCCAAGGCGAGCGGATCACTGGAGGTCAGGGAGTTTGAGACCAGCCTGGCCAACATGGTGAAACCCAGTCTCTACTGAAAATACAAAAAAAATTATCTGGGTGTGGTGGCACACACTTGTAATCCCAGCACTTTGGGAGACTGAGGTGGGTGGATCACTTGAGGTCAGGAGTTCGAGACCAGTCTGGTCAACATGGTGAAACCCCATCTCTATACAAAAATTAGCCAGGCATGGTCGTAGGCACCTGTAATGTCAGCTACTTGGGAGGCCGAGGCAGGAAAATCACTTGAACTCGGGAGGTGGAGATTGCAGTGAGCTGAGATGGTGCCACTGCACTCCAGCCTGGGTGACAAGAGCAAGACTCTGTCTTAAAAACAACAACAACAAACCTTCAGATCCAAGTTTCTTCCTTTGTAAAAATCATTATGGTGACTGCAATACATGGTATTCGAATGCAGATACCACTTTTCGTTGGTGCAATATTATTTCTTATTTCAGAGTTCAATATTTAAAATCTGAGCTACTTGCGCTTTGATATATATGTTGTATGAAAAGGGGTCAGATGGGCCGGGCGCGGTGGCTCACACCTGTAATCCCAGCACTTTGGGAGGCCGAGGTGGGTGGATCACGAGGTCAGGAGATCGACACCATCCTGGCTAACACGGTGAAACCCCATCTCTACTGAAAATACAAAAAATGAGCCGGGTGAGGTGGCGGGCGCCTGTAGGCCCAGCTACTCAGGAGGCTGAGGCAGGAGAATGGCATGAATCCGGGAGGCGGAGCTGGCAGTGAGCCAAGATTGTGCCACTGCACTCCAGCCTGGGCAACAGAGCGAGACTCCGTCTCAAAAAAAAAAAAGAAAGAAAAAAAGAAAAGGATCAGATGATCATGGCATTCCTTTCCCTAGACCATTTTCAAATTGTCTTCTGATTATTTTGATTCCTGTTTCTTGAGTTGCCAGTGATGGTAAACATTTTTAATAAAGTTATCTATTATTTGTATTTTCCCCAGAGCTAGTTTAAGTTCCAGTCAACTCTCAGAAGATTTAGAAGGGCAGGGAGGGAGAAGTTAACGAAAATAGCAGAAGAGGCCTATAGGAAAATTAAGGGAAGAGGACGGAGGTCCCCAGGCTGAAGTCTCAGCCCCTTCCTCCTGCTGGATTTCCGTGGCCCCATCCTCGGTTTTCCTCTGGGGCAGGATCCATCCTTTATCCTCAGAGTCCTCCTCCTTGGGGATAAATGACCATAACTAGGACCTGCTTCCCCATTATCCTACCTGGAGCAACCCAAGCCAGAAAAATACACTTCCCCTCTCCCTGAAGGAACAGCATCTGGGAACCAGGCATAGAGCATGAAATTGACAGTATTTCTCTGATTTTGGGGGTGCACTTTGCTCCCTCCTGAATGGCAGTGATAGTCTGTCTGTTGGGATGTTGGGAGAACGTGAGTCAGCTAACATGAGTCAAGGGGCTGCACAGGGCTGGCACTGGGTCAGCCATTAGGGATGGAGTAGAATGGAAATGGTATTAGAAATAGAAAAGGAGCCGGGTGCGGTGGCTCGTGCCTGTAATCCCTGCACTTTGGGAGGCTGAGGTGGGCGGATCTTCTGAGGTCAGGAGTTCGAGACCAGCCTGGCCAACATGGTGAAACTCCATCTCTACTGAAAACACAAAAATTAGCCAGGCGTGGTAGCACACGCCTGTAATCCCAGCTACTCGGGAGACTGAGGCAGGAGAATCGCTTGTACCCAGGAGGTAGAGGTTGCAGTGAGCCAAGGTTGTGCCATAGCACTCCAGCCTTGCTGACAGAGTGAGACTCCAACAAAAAAAAAAAAAAAAAGAAATAGAAATGGAAAAGGAAGGAAGAAGTCGAAAGAATGCTGGTCACAGGGAGTGTGGCCTGGGCTTGGATGTTGGAGAAGGAGCTGGCTGAGTGAAGGGGCCAGTCCATCAGGTGGAAAAGTGGGGAGATGAGGGGCCCCCCATGATGTGAGCCCAGATTCCAGATGGCCCCAATGTCAAGTGGAGCCTCAGCGAATAGGAGAGGGCTATTTTTATTCTTATTCTTTTTATTTATTTTTTTTTTTTATTTTTTTTTGAGATGGAGTCTCGCTCTGTTGCCCAGGCTGGAGTGCAGTGGCCGGATCTCAGCTCACTGCAAGCTCCGCCTCCTGGGTTTACGCCATTCTCCTGCCTCAGCCTCCCGAGTAGCTGGGACTACAGGCGCCCGCCGCCTCACCTGGCTAGTTTTTTTGTATTTTTTAGTAGAGATGGAGTTTCACCGTGTTAGCTAGTATGGTCTCGATCTCCTGACCTCGTGATCCGCCCGCCTCAGCCTCCCAAAGTGCTGGGATTACAGGCTTCAGCCACCGCACCCGGCCTATTTATGTATTTCTTTAAACGGAGAGACAGGGTCTCACTATGTTGACCCGGCTGGTATCAAACTCCTGAGCTCAAGCAATCCTCCTGTCTTGGCCTCCCAAAGTGCTGAGATTACAGGTGTGAGCCACTGTGCCCAGCCCAGGGGCTATTTTTAAATGTAGATTTTATTCCTATTCAGGTATGGTGAGGCCAATAGATCAGGAGGTGGCTACTGCTGGAAAGACAGTTTGTTCCTCACAGATCTCATGAGGAGGGCGCAGTCCACGCCATGCAGGGCCTGCGGGGAAGCCCCAGGGTTGGTCAGGAAGCAGAAGCATGAAGGGGAAGTGTGAGGATGAACCTTTACTGTGGTTCCCACAGAAAGGAACGGGTGAGGCAGGGTGAGCAGGTTTAGGAGTAGCTGGTGTGAATAATTTCCTCAGGCTGGGGGCCACAGGGGCTGTCCCAGCTGCCTGGCCCCTGGCCCCCAGGGTGTTAGGGCAAGTGATGCTGGCCTTGAGTGTGAAAGCTCAGCAGAGGAGGACCTGGGGTGTGGGCCTGCATTGTCGGTGTGCAGATGAAAGAGGCACTCCCAGACAGCTGTTTGTTTGCTATCGGTGGGGTGGGAAGAGCAGTCCCTCCAGGGCCATCAAGGTCGCAAGATGTCAAAGCATCAAACACAGAAAATAGAAAATGTGGTTATTCCAGTGGGTGGCAGAGGTGCAGGGAGCCAAGATCCAGGAGGTCTGGAAATGACCAGAACAAGGAAGGCTGGTGGTGAAGAGCATGAATGTCTGACCCATGTCAAATGAGCACCCTCCATTCCACATGCAGGCAGCAAGGGTAAGACAGGGACACCTAAAACGTGGGGCGAGGTGGCTCACACCTGTAATCCCAGCACTTTGGGAGGCTGAGGCGGGGGGGGATCACTTGAGGTCAGGAGTTCGAGACCAACCTGGCCAACATGGTGAAATCTCGTCTCTACGAAAAATACAAAAATTAGCTGGGCGTGGTGGCAGATGCCTGTAATCCCAGCTACTTGGGAGGCTGAGGCAGGAGAATCACTTGAACCCCAGAGGCGAAGGTTGCAGTGAGCCAAGATTGCGCTGTTGCTTGCACTCCAGCCTGGGCAGCAAGAGTGAAACTCCGTTTTAAAAAAAAGAAAGAAAAAAGAAAGGGTCACCTAAGAGGGGCCTGCAAGAGGAAGTGGAGGCTCTGCCCAAGAATCCTGGGCGCCAGGCCAACGTAGCTCCTCACCGCCCCCCTTCCCCTCCAGGCTGTCCTGGTGGAGCGGCTGGGACGGCGGCGCCTCCTGCTGGCCGGCTATGGCATCTGCGGCTCTGCCTGCCTGGTGCTGACGGTGGTGCTCCTATTCCAGGTCTGACCTCATTGCCTGCCCCCTGGGTGGGGAGTCATGGCGGGGGTGGGAGATCCCCTGACTGAACTGCGCCCGCTGCACCAAGTGGTTGGTTCTGAGTCCCACTGATGGCATGCGTCCTGCCTGGAAACGTACTTTGCAATGCCCCATCCTGAAGTGAATGTCACAGGTGGCTTTGCTCACCTACACCTGCACATGCAAATAAGTAACTAGATAGATGGTCCAGCTGTCATGGGAAAGAGAAACAAGGAGGACAGTGTGGATTGAGGAGACGCAAACCACGCAAACAGGTGTGGATTGAGGAGAGGTAAGACCAGAAGTCATCCCATTCAAGAGGTAGGAGGCTGAGCACAGTGGCTCACTCCTGCAATCCTAGCACTTTGGGAGGCCGAGGCAGGAGGATCCATTGAGCCCAAGAGTTCAAGACCAGTCTGAGCAACATGGTGAGACCCCATCTCTACAAAAAAAACAAAACGTTATCTGGGTGTGGTGGTGTGCACCTGTAGTCCCAGCTACTCAGGAAGCTGAGGTGGGAGGATCACCTGAGCCTGGGAGATCAAGACTGCAGTGAGCCACGATCGCAGCATTGTACTCCAGCCTGGGAGACAGTGAGACCCTGTCTCAAAAAAACAAACAAACAAACAAACAAAAAACTGGGAATCATATTTCAGTAAGACTAAAACACAGCAGACCACCCAAACAAGAAGTACATCATTTTAATTTGCAGTGTTCTCAGCCTGTATGTATTAGCCACGTTCTACGGAAGTGAGGAAAATACATGGTGTGGCATGATACAAAATCTTTAAAAAGCAATCAGCGTTCCGTGTCTCTGAGGCAGCCTCTCTGCTCTTGTTGCTTGTGCAGGAACTGCAGCATTGTCCTGAACCCTTTCAAATGGAAAATATATCAGCAATGCAATTGCACATGAGTACAAGAATGTGCGAGGAGCTCATCTGTCATTTAGAGACAAGATCTTTGCTCTTTTCCTTCTTTTCCAAGCTGCCTTCTCGGCAATGACTTTGTCCTTAACCACCGGGGAGTGCAGAGAGCTTCATGCAGCAAAGAACTGGGAGGATTCAGGGAATCACCAAGAGGCCAGGGCCTGCGGGAAAGCAAGGCCTGGAGAGGAACAGTGTTAGTGACGCTCATAAATCAATTTAATTAAAGTTTCCCTTGGAAAGAACTTCCTGCTCTCATTTTAAAACCAGTGTAAGTTCTCAGCCAGACACGGTGGCTCACACCTGTAATCCCAGCACTTTGGGAGGCCAAAGCAGATGGATCACCTGAGGTCAGGAGTTCGAGAGCAGCCTGGCCACGTGGTGAAACCCCGTCTCTATTAAAAATACAAAAATTCGTCGGGGGTGGTGGCGTGTGCCTGTAATCCCAGCTACTCAGGAAGCTGAGGCAGGAGAATCACTTGAACCCGGGAGGCGGAGGTTGCAGTGAGCCAAGATCGCAGCACTGCTCCAGCCTGGGTGACAGAGCGAGACTCTCTAAAAAAAAAAAAAAAAAGAAAAGAATGTAAGTTCTTAGTAGATAGGGATTCTAGGAAGTGAAAAGAGGTGATCACGACTGAGCGCCACCTGCAGAGACCACCACCAGTGACATTTCCGAAACCTAGGGGCATCCCCAGTGGCTCTTTCACTCCTTCTGTCCGACCAGGGGCTGTGCCTGAAAATGCACCAGCAGCTGCCCGCTTCACACCGGGTCCAGGGCAGCCCCACAACCCAGCCAGCCTCGCTTTTGTTTGACGTGTTGAATGGCCCCCAACCCACCCGCCTCCTCTTTCTATTGAAAATGAATCAGATCGTGTTGTTTCTCTGCTTGGAAGTTCCCAGGGCCTCCTCTCTCACCTCACCATCCAGCTCTGTTGCCAGCTTGTCCCTTGAGGCTGTCTCCTAACTGAACTACAGGGGTCCCTGGGAAGTTCCTCTGGGGGCGCCTGGTGAGTTTAGCGGAAGTCCGTTGACCTGGTTTTGCATTGGCTGTTCTCCCGGCAGTTGGGAGCAGAGATGGTGATCTGCCGGCTCCACTGCTCCGGGGGTCCTGGGAGTCTCCAGAGAGTAGTAGAGAAAGTCTGGACCTCAGCTCACTTATGTTGACTGGGTGACTTCAGCTGTTGCTTGATTCCTGAGGGACTAAGGTTCCTCATAGTCTGTGTTCAGAGCCCTCTGTGCTCTGGTTCCATGACTGTGGGACTGAAACAATCATATAGGCTGGGCGTAGTGGTGCACGCCTCTCGTCCCAGCCACAGGAGGCTGAGGCAGGAGAATCTTGAACCAGGAGGCGGAGGCTGCAGTGACCCAAGATGGCGCCACTGCACTTTAGCCTGGGCGACAGAGTGAGAGTCTGTCTCAAAAAGAAGAAATAAGAAATAATCACAGAGTCGCTCAGAGGGCAGATGAGTATCACAAAGATGAGATGAGTTCATATTTGTGATTTGTAAAGTGTGGAGAATAGCACCTGGCAGGAAAATAACTCAAAGGTAGGTGTCCCTCGTTCTCCATGACGCTCATCAGGTGAGGCTGAAGGGCGCCCTCTGGGAGGCTAGAAGGCCTGGTTCTCACCGGCCTTCCTCTCTTGCCCACAGAGCCCTTGAGGTCCATGTAGGTGCGCAGACATCTAGGTGCAGCTCCTCCCTGGGGCAGGAAGGTGGGACCCGCAGGTGGACCCCTCCACACGTGGGGCTCCTGGCCTCAGCCCAGACAACCCTACCTCTCCCCACAGAACAAGGTCTCCGAGCTATCCTACCTCGGCATCATCTGTGTCTTTGCCTACATCGCGGGACATTCCATTGGGCCCAGTGAGTACCCGCATGCTGCCCTCGCCCCGGCCATCGTGGTCCATTCCTGGGCCTGGCACGCAGTCGGTGCTTGACACATATTTGCTGAGTGAATGGACGTGCTCATGCAGATCCCACCCGTTCTTAGCTCTAAGCCTTGATGGCACTCCAGGCCATGTTCATTCATTCAACCAGCGTCAGCCAGGCCAGTGCCCCACTGATCGTGTGTGGCTCCCAGGGGTGCCCACACTCAGGTTTGGCGCCCAACAAGGAGATGAGCTTTGCAGAGAGGGAGCTTGTGCCGTCCAGACCCCCCTGGGGCACCTCCGTTTACATCCATACCCTCCAGACGCTCACTTTAGCCTCCAAGCCCACAGCACACCCAAGGCTCAACTGCCTTCTGTCCCTGCTGACCGCCAGCTACAGTCCCTTACGACACTGTCCCCAATGTCCTGTTGCCAGCGGCTTCGGGCTTCCACCTAGGCCCACCTCTTGGGCAGCCTCTGAGACTCCAGACTCCTTCCCCAGTGTGTCCTGAGAATTGAACCTCCTTCTCCCTGCCTGGGAAGAGACACCCCTGACTGTGGAGGCTCTAATAACATTCCCTGAAGAATGGCTCCAATAACATTCCCTGAAGAATGTTCATTTTGAAAGCGCTGTCTATAAACCAAAATGAAGGTATGAATTCATTCAACCCCCGTTGGCGGAATACCTCTTTACACTGTGCTGTGTCAGGCACATGAATGAGACCGCATAGTTACATTTAAGGGTATTTAAGAAGTGAGATTTAGTCCTGGCACGGTAGCTCATGCCTGTAATCCCAACATTTTGAGAGGCAGAGGCAGGCAGATCACTTAAGGTCAGAAGTTCGAGAGCAGCCTGGCCAACAAGGTGAAACTCTGTTTCTACTAAAAATGCAAAAATTAGCCAGGCGTGGTGGCGGGCGCCTGTAGTCCCAGCCTGAGGCAGGAGAATCACGTGAACCCAGAAAGCGGAGGTTGCAGTGAGCTGAGATCCACCACTGCACTCCAGGTTGGGTAAGAGAGCAAGACTCCGTCTAAAATAAAAGTGTTGGGGGGGTGGGATTTAGAGCAGGACACCTTCCCAGTGTACCACAAACGTGGAGGCAGCAGAACCTCGAAGGAAAAGTGCTAGTGTGTGTAGGAGACCTGGCCGGGTTCCAAGCCATTCTGCCCCCACTGCCTGTGTGTCACCTGGAGCAAGCCGTGATTCTTCTCCAAGAACAGGGGTGATCGGGGTGCCGGCAGATGCGAGCTCAGAGCATGGGCTGATCTGACATTCAACCTAGGCCTGAGGACTGTTGGCTGCTGCTGTCGTGGTGGACAGGAGGGAGGCAGGACAGAGGGCATCCCTTGGGGGCAGGGCCCCACCTCACCGGGCTGCAGGAGTTTGCATTTGATATCCCAGCTTCATTCAGGGGCTTTGAATTCTCCTCCATGTCCATCCAGGAGATTGGGCCTTTTCTTTTCTTTCTTTCTTTCTTTTTTTTTTTTAGAGTCGGAGTCTCACTCTGTTGCCCTGGCTGGAGCGCAACCTCCATCTCCTGGGTTCAAGGGATTCTCCTGCCTCAGCCTTCTGAGTAACTGGAACTACAGGCACACACCACCACATTGGACTAATTTTGTATTTTTAGTAGAGACAGGATTTCACCATGTTGGTCAGGCTGGTTTCAAACTCCTGACCTCAAGTGATCCGTGAGACCCGGCCTTTTCAATGAGGTCATTTCACCACCTAACCCGGGGTGGGAAGCTTGGAAGAGGAGGGACAGAATCTTCCTCTTTCTTTGTGTAAAGCTACAGATATGTATATATGCAGGACCTAAACAGACACACAGTATTAAAATTTCATGGGAGTGGCGATTAGGGAACAAAAATGGCTTTAGACATTTTAGACAAAGCCTCTTTTTTTTTGTTTTTTTTTGAGACGGAGTCTCACTCTGTCGCCCAGGCTGGAGTGCAGTGGCACCATCTCGGCTCACTGCAAGCTCCACCTTCCGGGTTCACGCCATTCTCCTGCCTCAGCCTCCCGAGTAGCTGGGACTACAGGCACCCGCCACCTCGCCCAGCTAATTTTTTTTTTTTTGGTAGAGATGGGGGTGTCGCCGTGTTATCCAGGATGGTCTCGACTTCCTGACCTCGTGATCCGCCCGCCTCTGCCTCCCAAAGTGCTGGGATTACAGGAGTGAGTCACTGCGCCCGGCCTAGACAAGGCTTCTTAAGGAGGCGATAATGAAAAACAGTTGCCCAAGAAAAGGTGTAGGCCTCAGGCGCTGCCATACCCAGATCCGCCATAGGAGGGCGGCACTTCCCAAGCGAGGGCCGTCTAAAGTCACAGTGACGCCAGCGCAGAGGAAGCTCTTTCAGAAAGCTCTGCCTGTAAGCTGGAGCCGCCTCACTCCCGCTGCTCCCACGAAGCTTCCCATCCATTAACTTTCTGCAGACGTTCATGGAGCGTCATTGGCCTTGAAGCAGCAGCAATGGAAATTCAATTCTAGGCTCTCCAACCAGCCTTTGCAAAGTGGACCTTTCCAGCTCCTGCCCTGATCACACCCTGCTTTTGTGGGTAAAGGCAGGGTTCTTTTCCAGTGCCCAATCCCAGCCGGGGCTCTTAAGGGACCTAGGTCTGAGGCTAGAGTGGGCCGCGTCCCGCCAGCCCCGGGGGACCCCTGGGTCCTTCTCCGCCCCACCCATGCTGTTCCGACCTGCAGGTCCTGTCCCCTCGGTGGTGAGGACCGAGATCTTCCTGCAGTCCTCCCGGCGGGCAGCGTTCATGGTGGACGGGGCGGTGCACTGGCTCACCAACTTCATCGTGGGCTTCCTGTTCCCATCCATCCAGGTGAGCGAGGGCCCCTTCCCCAGTCCGCTCCACCCGGCCTCCAGGGAGTAAGCTGTATTCCCCTTCCGCTAAGCACGTCTGTGAATCCAGCAAGGTGGGGACGGGCTCTCAGACACATCCAAGGGTCCACAGACACACGTGGCCCCACTGCCTCCAAACCCTTGAAGACACGGATTTCCCAGTTACTGAAGGGTGATCCCCCACTGAAATTGTAAAGGGCTGTTGCTTAGGGGCTCTGGTCCGCGGAGCTCAAAGGTAGTAGAAAGCAAACAAAGCCAGAGCCAGGGACCAGATCCCCCACCGCTTCCTTCCTCGTTCCAAAGACAAGATGGGCCACAAACTCTGCGCTCTCAGCACCTTCAGGGCACAGAGGCCCTAAACTCCTATTGTCAAAAGGGTAAGCAGGGTTTTTGTTTTTTGTTTTCGTTTTTTTTTTTTTTTTAGACAGGGCCTTGCTCTGTCACCCAGGCTGGAATGCAGTGGTGCAAACACAGCTCACAGCAGCCTCGACCTCCCAGGCTTAAGTGATCCTCTCACCTCAGCCTCCCAAGTCGCTGGGGCCACAGGCATGGGCCACCACACATGGCTATTGTTTTAATTTTTTTTTTTAGGGATGGGGTCTTGCTATATTGCCCAGGCTGGTCTCAAACTTCCAAAGCACTGGGATTATGGGTGTGAGCCACAGCACCCGACCAGTTTCTTTTTGATAATAGGGTGAGGGGGATCCAATTTTCTAGATTTTTTTTTCTGCAAACAATCTTTAGTTATCACAATTTTCTAGCTATATCATTCTTCCAGGAGTGAAACAAAACTGGCCACCAAGCAACTCCTTTATAGACTCACAAAGGCCTCGACCAGCACTGGTTATTTGTTGTTGTTTGTTTGGGGGTCTTTGTTTTTGTTTTTTTGGAACAGAGTCACACTCTGTTGCCCAGGCTGGAGTGCAGTAGCACAATCTTGGCTCACTGCAACCTCTACCTCCTGGGTTCAAGCGATTCTCCTGCCTCAGCCTCCCGAGTAGCTGGGACTACAGGTGTATACCACCAGGCCCAGCTAATTTTTGTATTCTTAATAGAGATAGGGTTTTATCATGTTGGCCAGGTTGGTCTCAAACTCCTGACCTCAGGTGATCCACCTGCCTTGGCCTCCCAAAGTGCTGGGATTACAGGCGTGAGCCACCGTGCCCGGCTGGATCAGCCCTGTCTTTCTCTGCCCCCTCCTCTCTTCCTTGTCTCCTGGTCTAGGAGGCCATCGGTGCCTACAGTTTCATCATATTTGCTGGAATCTGCCTCCTCACTGCAGTTTACATCTACGTGGTTATTCCTGAGACCAAGGGCAAAACATTTGTGGAGATAAACCGCATTTTTGCCAAGAGAAACAGGGTGAAGCTTCCAGAGGAGAAGAAAGAAGAAATCATTGATGGGCCTCCCACACCCTCTCCTGCCAAGGAAACTTCCTTTTAGTGGCCCTGCATGAGGACGGACGGGAGCCCATATTTAAGGCTTCCTTCTATGAGAATGGACCTCCTAGTCCCAGGCTCTGGGGAGGATAGTAGCACTGAGGCTTTTGTTGTTGCCCCCATTTAATTTAATTACAGATATTATTAAATACCCACAATAATGCATATTTAGCTGAGAAGTTCCAAGGCTAGCCACTGAGGAATGACCTGGGGGAAGGGGCAGCTATGTGAATTTTGATTGGTTAAGAGTCGATTTTCCAATTCTACATTGGCACCAACATTTAAATGATGTATAGAGGCACTTTTTTAAAGTAAAACTTTTCAAGTTCCACAATTGCTATGGAGACCCAAACTGCCATCGTGGCATCGATTAGGGAGTCCAAGGCTCTGAATGTCATTGCTTTCCTGACGACATGGCTTCCTTTCTCCACCCTGTGGTTGCAGGTTGCACCGTGAATCCCAGCCCGCGTACCTAGCTCTGTCCTGTCGATCACAGGGTTAAGGGGGCCAGCCCCTCCACACCTGTGGGGGATTTCTTGTCAGGTGGGATGAGAGCCTGAGAAAAGAAATAAGACACAGAGACAAAGTATAGAGAAAGAACTGTGGGCCCAGGGGACTGGTGCTCAGCATACGGAGGACCCGCGCCAGCACTGGTCTCTGAGTTCTCTCAGTATTTATTGATTACTATCTCTACTATCTTGGTGAGGGAGATGTGGCAGGACTATAGGGTGATGGTGGGGAGAGGGTCAGCAGGAGAACATGTGAACAAAAGGCTCTGTGTCATAAATAAGTTTAAGGAAAGGTGCTGTGCCTCGATGTGCACGTAGGCCAGATTTATGTTTGACTTCACACAAACATCTCAGTGCAGTAAAGAGCAGTATTGCTGCCAGCGTGTCTCACCTCCAGCCATAAGGCGGTTTTCTCCTATCTCAGTAAATAGAACGTACGATCGGGTTTTACACCGAGACATTCCATTCCCAGGGACGAGCAGGAGACAGATGCCTTCCTCTTATCTCAGTTACAAAGAGGCCTTCCTCTTTCACGAATCCTCCTCAGCACAGACCCTTTACACGTGTCGGGTTGGCTCCTACGAGGCCATATCTCAGGCTGTCTCAGTGGGGAGAAACCTTGGTTTTCTTGGGCAGAGGTCCCTGCAGCCTTCAGCAGTGCATTGTGTCCCTGGGTACTCGAGACTGGAGAATGGCAGTGACTTTTACCCAGCATACTGCCTGCAAACACACTTTTAACAAAGCACGTTCTGCACAGCCCTAAATCCTTTAAACCTTGAGTCAACACAGCACATGTCTCTGCGAGCACAGGGTTGGGGCTAGGGTTACAGATTAACAGCATCTCAAGGCAGAAGAATTTTTCTTAGTACAGATCAAACTGGAGTTTCTTATGTCTTCTTTTTTCTACACAGACACAATAACAGTCTGATCTACCTTTCTCTCCCCCACAACGGGGGCCACAGGCAAGGGAGTAAGAGCATTCCCAGTCCACTCTCTCTCCTCTCCCTCCGATGGGGCAAATGATATCTTCCTTGAAAACAAGGTGCAGGGCTGGGCGTGGTCGCTCACACCTGTAAACCCAGCACTTTGGGAGGCCGAAGCGGGTGGATCACCCGGGCTCAGGAGTTCGAGACCAGCCTGGGCAACACAGTGAAACCCTGTCTCTACTGAAAATACAAAAATTGACCAGCGCAGTCACGTGTACCTACAGTCCCAACTGCTCGGGGAGGCTGAGGCAGGAGAATCGCTTGAGCCCGAGAGGCAGAGGTTGCAGTGAGCCATGATAATGCCACTGCATTCCAGCCTGGGTGACAGAGTGAGACCCTGTCTCAAAAAATAATAATAATAAAAATAAACAAGCACTTGCATTCTGGCCTGACCATGTCACTCTCTGCTGGAATCCTAGGCTGACTCTGTCACTTGAGATGATAAGGCTGGAACCCCATTGTCATAACGTGGGTTTCCAGCCTCCACCCCAAGTACTTCCAGTCCTCTGTGCCTTTCTCCCTGGGGTGCTTCCATATGCCTTTCCTCCAAACAATCACAGCCCTACCCAGCCTTCAAACCCCAGCTCGAATGAGCCTTAAGAACCTCTCCTGTCCTGTCCAGTGGGAGGTCCTTTCACCTCTGGGCTCTGGAATCACTGTGCGTCTTTTCCCGTTGGAGGGCTTGTCACTTTGCATATTATAGGTCTACCTGTTGCCCTGTAGCCTCCAAACTTAGTGGCTTAAAACAATGACAGCTGTTGTGTCTCCTGGTTCCTGTGGGTCAGGAATTCAGATAGGACTCCGTGGGAATGGCTTGTCTCTGCCCTTTGACATCTGGGGCTTCAGCTGGAAGACGCGGAAGCCCAGGAGCAAAGCTGTCTAGAGGCTCCTTCTGCTTCTGATCGCTGGTGCTGGAGGGCAGCGAAACTGACACTCAGCCTGGGCTCCTCACACCTGGGAGCTGCATTCCTGGGGGTGACGGGGCACGGGGAGACAGAATCATGCACACAGCAAGAAAGTCACATGCTGTTTGCTAGATGCTGGTCAGTCTCTCCAGCCCACAATAGTGGCGGGGGGGGTGGTTGTGATGAGAATTAGACCACCCCTTTTATTTTATTTTTATTTATTTATTTATTTTGAGACAGAGTCTTGCTCTGTTGCCCAGGCTGCAGTACAGTGGCACAATCTCGGCTCACTGCAACCTCTACCTCCCAGATTCAAGTGATTCAGCTGCCTCAGCCTCCCGAGTAGCTGGGATTACAGGTGTGCACCACCATGGCCAGCTAGTTTTCGTATTTTTAGTAGAGATGGGGTTTCACCATGTTGGCCAGGCTGGTTTTGAACTCCCAACCTCAGGCGATCCATCCGCCTTGGCCTCCCAAAGTGCTGGGATTACAGGCGTGAGCCACCACGCCCAGCCTGGACCACCCCTTTTAGAGACAGGGTCTCACTCTGTTGTCCAGGCTGGAGTGCAGTGTAATCATGGCTCACGGCAGCCTCGAACTTCTGGGCTCAAGCGATCCTCCCACCTCAGCCTCCCAAAGCACTGAAGATTACAGAAGTGAGCCCCCGCACCTGGCCTCTTTTGAATAGAGGAGTGTGTCAAAAGAATTTGCAGAGATAGTTGAAACCATCTCAATATCTTTCTTTGGGTCTCACATTTTTCACCCATTCAGTCCCTAAGTTACTTAAGGTCTTTTAATTTCACTTTGCACATTTCTAATTGAGGCCAATAATCTTTGCCTCACATAAACCAGGTGGAAACGCTTGGTAAGTATGAAGCATTTCACAAAGGTCAGGGTTCATCTTCATGGCTGCTATTAGAAATGGATCTGACAGCTGTGTCCCCTGCATGATCATTCCAGAGTCTCCACTGGGCCCATTCTCTGTCTGGATCTGTACAGAGCCCTGCACCAATGACTGAGTCCCCAGCAAGTCTGAGGTGTGGCTTCAGCAGGTCCTGTGGCTGTGGCAGCCTAGGTGTCTTCATCCAGGAATTCCAGGAGTCCATGTGATTCCTCTCCCGAAGGAGGATGCCTCCCTCCTGGGTCACATACCCTGCTGGACGTCTGTTCCCACAGCCTTTCCTGTAGTCCACAGAAGGGAATGTCCAGGTCTCAGAGTAACCCAGTTAGTGGTACGAGAACAAATCAGTGAAGAAGTCACCACCAGAGTGTTGGCTGAGTAAGCCCAGGGCCACCCAAATACATTTGCTGCGCTCTGGAGTAAAACAGAAGATGATCTGGTGGTCTTTGTAGTTGGTGTGAGTGGAGAAATAGGTTCTGGGCCTGGACAAAGCTAACTGGCTTCTGCCCAGTAGAATACAGCCAGGGGACAGGATAGTAAGGGGGTGTTGTGAACACTGGAATGCCAATAAATTTGACAACCTAGATGAAATGGACAAACTCCTTGAAAAACACAGAGGACCCAAGCTTACTCAGTAAGAAGTAGATAACCTGGGCTGGGCGCAGTAGCTCATGCCTGTAATCACAGCACTTTGGGGATCACTTGAGGTCAGGAGTTTGAGACCAGCCCAGCCAACATGGTGAAACCCTGTCTCTACTAAAAAATACAAAAATTAGCCGGGCAAAAAAACAAACAAAAAATAAATCGATAACCTGAATAGTCTTAAGTCAGTTAAAGAAATTGAATTTGTAATTTAAAAACCTTCCCAGAAGGGAAGAAAACTTCAGGCCCATGTGGCTTCACTGGTAAATTCTACCAAACGTTTAAGGAAGACATAATACTCATTTAACACAAATTCTACCAGAAAATTAAAGAGGAAGGAACCCTTCTCAACTCATTCTATGAAGCCAGAATTACTCTGATACCAAAACGGCACTAAAGACATTATAAGAAAACTACAACCCAATATCACTCATGAACAGAGATACAAAAATTAGTAACTATATTTTAGCAAGCCAAGTCCAACAATATAAGGACAATAATAAATCTTAACCAAGTAGGGTTTATCTCAGGAATGCAAGATTGGCTTAATCCTCCCCAAATTGATCTATTCCAGTTAAAAACAATTTCCATCAAAATTCCAGCAGGCTTTTTTTGGCAGGGGGTGGGAAGGTGGTGGATGGTGGGGTTAGAAATTGACAAACTGATTCTATTATTTATATGGAAATGCAAAGAAACTAGAATAACCAAAACAACTTTGAGAGAGTTGAATTTGGGGGAATAATATTACTTGACCTCAAGGCTTATCGTAAAGCTAGAGTAATCAAAACCATTTGTGGTATTAATGCAACAATAGTGAATAGATAATGGAACACCAGGAAGAATCCAGAAATAGATCCACACCTATACAGACAACTGATTTTCTTATTTATTTATTTATTTATTTATTTTGAGACGAAGTCTTGCTCTGTTGCCCAGGCTAGAGCGCAGTGGTGTGATCTCGGCTCACTGCAACCTCCACCTCCCGGGTTCAAGCAATTCTCCTGCCTCAGCTTTCTGAGTAACTGGGATTACAATTGCCCACCACCACACCAGGCTAATTTTTTGTATTTTTAGTAGTGACAGAGTTTCGCCATGTTGGCCAGGGTGGTCTTGAACTCCTGACCTCAATGATCCACCCACCTCAGCCTCCCAAAGTGCTGGGATTACAGGTGTGAGCCACCACACCCGGCCTCAGACAACTGATTTTCCAACAAAAGCAACTGAGTGGTGAAAGGATAGCATATCCAACAAATGTGCTGGAGTGATTAGGTCATATGCAAAAAAATCAACTGCGATTCCTACCTCACATCATATAAACAAATGAACACAAACTGGAACAGAGACCAAATTAAAACCTTAAATTATAAAACTTCTAAATATGAGATAAATCTTTGTGAACTTAGGTTACACAACACACTAAAAGCACAATCCATAAAAGAAAAAGTTGATAAATTGGACTTCAACAAAATTAATAAAATTTTGTATTCGAAAAGTTGTTATAAGAATGAAAAGGCAAGCCATGGACAGGCACAAAAAATTTGCAAATCACATATCTGAGAAAGCACTAGCATCTAGAAGTACAAACGTACAATGCATAAGAAAATCTCAAAGCTGGCTGGGCACAGTGGCTCATGCCTGTAATCCCAGCACTTTGGGAGGCCGAGGCGGGCAGATCACCAGGTCAGGAGTTCGAGACTAGCCTGGTCAACATGGTGAAACTCCATCTCTACTAAAAATACAAAAATTAGCTGGCTTGATGGTGGGCAACTGTGATCCCAGCTACTCGGGAGGCTGAGGCAGGAGAATCACTTGCACCCAGGAGGCGAATGTTGCAGTGAGCCGAGATTGCGCCATTGCACTCCAGCCTGGGCAACAAGAGTGAAACTCCATCTCAAAAAAAAAAAAAAAAAAAAAAGATGCTCAACATTATTAGTAATTATGTAATTATGTAAATTAAAATCACAACGAGACACCACTGCACATCTTATAGGATGCCTAAAATTTTAAATACTGACTACAAGTTCTGATAAAAATGAGGGGTAACTGGAACGCGGGTCCACGGCTGGTAGAAATGTAAAATGGTCCAACTGTTTGGAGGAGCGGAGGCAGGATGGTGCACTTCCGGGTTCTTCTTCACCACCAACTCTTCCCATGTGTGCGAGAATGCAGCTGATGCCCGGGAAGGTGCAGATTAATCAGGCATGCACCAGGTGATGTCAATCCGAGGAGACCAAGATTTACCTGGTGGCACCTGCGGAGCGGCCCCCCTCCCCCGACATGCCCGTGCCCCGCCTATTGCCCTTCCACTCCTAGAAAAGTCGCTCCCAGCAGATGCGCCGGGGGCGGGCTTTCTCAGCCCCCACTCTTGTTGGGACTGTATTAGAAGCGCCCCCCCCCCCCCCCCGCTCTGGTCCCCGAAGCTAGATGACCAAAGAATAAATTTGCAGTTTTGCTTTTAGCCTTGCCTACTTGCTGGTTCTTTTGTGCCCACTCTGGTGGTCTTAGAAAAACAAAGCAGTTGGTGCCGAAGACCCGGGAGGAGACCCCTCCTCAGGCCTCTAGGGATTGAGGAACCTCCTCCTGCTTCCACACCGCAGACGGACCAGGACCTGAGACCCGCTTCCCTCACTCTCAGCGGCCTCTCTGGGGTAAGTGCCCTTGTCTCCTCTTTACCTCCCTCGGCCAAAATCCTGCGCAGGTCCGAGGTCCATTTTGAGCCACCAAAATGAGACCCGTTCAGGACGGAGACGTCGGCCTGAAGGTTATCTCCACTTTGGCTCCATGAGCCTCCAGTCTGTCTCTGCTGGTTCCAAAGGACGCTTTGAAGCCAGGCGGAGATCCACTTCCATTGTGTCCATTGTGTGGGTAGAGAGGAAACAAATGGGAAACCCCCAGTCCAAATTTCTAAAGAGCGCCCCCTTAGGGTGCCTCCTAGCTGATTTAAAAACCTTACAGCTCGAACAAGACCTTAGGAGGAAGGGTTAATTTTCCTTTCCACTGTGGCGTGATCGACCTCAGCAATTTCTGCCAGCGGCTAGGCAAGTGGTCCGAAATTAATTACCTACAAGGCTTTTGGGCCTTAAGCTCTCGTCCCTCTCCTCCTCCTTCTCTCCACCCCCTCCCTTCCTGCCCAGACTCCTCCTTCCTCCTCCTTATCTACTAGTAATCCACCCGGTCCCATGCCTCCTTCGGGGCCCCCAACTGGCTGTCTTGAGTCCCCTATCTCTGCCCACACCCTCCTACAGTGTTAGCACCTTTGTGAGAGGTGGCTGGGGCGGAGGGGGTAGTCAGAGTACATGTCCCTTTTTCATTGGCCGATCTTTCCAAAATTGAGAAGCATTTAGGTGATTTCTCAGCTAATCCTACCATATACATAAAGGAATTTAGACACCTTTGTCAGGCCTATGACTTGACTTGGCATGACCTCCAGGTTATCCTAACCTCTACCCTAAACTGACTGAGGTTCTAACCCAATATACCCGGTTAGATCCGGCCTCCCCACAGGGGCCACCGTTTTGGCATCTTATTTCATTTCTCAATCAGCTCCTGACATTCGTAAAAAAAAACTTCAAAAGGTAGAGGATGGTCCTCAGACACCAATATAAGACCTAGTTAAATTAGCCTTTAAGGTCTATAACTCCAGAGAGGAGACGGCAAGCTCGCCTTGAACAGAAGGTTCAGCTCCTAGCAGCGGCTTTACAGCCCAGTCGTAACCCCAGGCCAGAGAGCACACACCCCACAGACTCCAAGGCCACGAAAGGAGCTTGCTTTCTTGGCCTTGAAAGCAAGCTCCTTTCGTGGAGTGCGGCAAGGCAGGACACTATGCCAACAGGTGTCCACAGGGTCCCCGAGCCCCAACGCAGCCTTGCTATAAGTGCAAGGCATCAGGACATTAGGCCAGTGAATGTCCTAACCTTCGTCCACCAGCAACCCCCTGCCCTGCTTGTCAGCAGGGAGGACACTGGAAGTCTGATTGCCCCACCCTGAGAACAGGTGTTGCGTCTCCACGTGACCCCCTTTCCCAGGATCTTGGGAGCTCCTTCCAGCTCCTACATCTGGACGACGACAACTGAAGGTGCCGAGACTCGGGGACCCCCATCACCCTCGCCGAGCCGCGGGTAACTCTCCTGGTAGTGGGTAAGACAATTTTTTAATCAACAGCGAGGCTATCTATTCTGTTTTGCCGTCCTTCTCTGGACCTAGTCTTCCATCCAATATCCCTGTAGTAGGAGTAAGGGAAAAGCCATCCACTCCACGAAAAACTCCACTCCTTAATTGCTGCCTGGCCAACAACTACTTTGCGCAGTTGTTCCTCATTCCCAACTAAAAAGGACCCCTACCGAAAGCAATCAGTGGAAATCAGTTTGGCTTTCCCCCACTCGCCTCAAACTTACTACATTTTCTTAACTATCTCATACTCCCCAACCTTGCCAGGACCTTCCTTCTGGGTTTTGCCCATATTCCAACAAATGCTTCCATTCCTCATTCCTATACTAATACTGTGCCTTATTTTATTCTTCATCCATACGTCCAAATACCAACCATGGGCCCCGACCTTGGCGACGCCCCTTAACAGCAGGAAGTAGCCAGACAGACCACGGCGCCCCTTTATCACTATTATCAATAAAAGGTTGGACTGTTTGGACGAACGGAGGCAGGATGGTGCACTTCCGGGTTCTTCTTCACCATCAACTCTTCCCATGTGTGCGAGAATGCAGCTGACACCCGGGAAGGTGCAGATTAATCAGGCATGCACCAGGTGATGTCAATCCGAGGAGACCAAGATTTACCTGGTGGCACCTGCGGAGCGGCCCCCCTCCCCCGACGTGCCCGTGCCCCGCCTATTGCCCTTCCACTCCTAGAAAAGTCGCTCCCAGCAGATGCGCCGGGGGCGGGCTTTCTCAGCCCCCACTCTTGTCGGGACTGTATTAGAAGCCCCCCCCGCCAGCTCCGGTCCCTGAAGCTAGATGACCAAAGAATAAATTTGCAGTTTTGCTTTTAGCCTTGCCTACTCGCTGGTTCTTTTGTGCCCACTCTGGTGGTCTTAGAAAAACAAATCACCAACCACTTCCAAAAACAGCTTGCCAGCCTGTTAAACAGTTAAGTGTACATCTACCACATGACACAGCCATTCCAATCCTAGGTATTAACCCAAAGAAACCAAAGCAGATGTCTAAACAAAGACATGTACACAAATGTTCGTAGCAGCTTCGTTTAGAATAGCCAAAGAATTGGAAGCACCACCAAAGTACATCAAGGTGAATGGATAACAAACGGTGGCCTAGCCACACGGGAGAACTGTATTCAGCAATAACAAGACATGAACTATTGACATGCTCTGCAACCTGCGTGAATCTCAAAGCACTTCTGCCAAGGGAAAGGGGAAACAGCCCCCGAAGGTGCCCGCTATATTATTTCAATTGTATAAAATTCCAGGAAATGAAAACTAATCTGCAGTAACAAAACAAATCAGTGTTTCTCTGGGGGAAAATTTGGGGGCAATGAGTGTTTATTATCTTGCTGAGGTGATCATTTAATGAATGTGTGTATATGTCAAAATATCACACGTACATTTTAAATTAGAGAAAAAACTGTAAAAATATTTTCTAGGCTAAGTATGGTGGCTCATACCTGTAACTCCAGCACTTTGGAAGGCTGAGGCAGGAAGATCACTTGAGCCTGGGAGTTTAAGACCAGCCTGGCTGAGATGATGAGACCCTGTCTCTGCAAATAATCTAAAAATTGGGAGAGCGTCACGGCACATGCCTGTATTCCCAGCTACTTGGGAGGCTGAGGCTGAAGGATCCCTTGATCTCAGGAATTTGAGGCAGTAGTGAGCTATGATCACACCCCTACACTCCAGCCTGGGCCACAAAGCAAGACTGTGTGTCTAAAAAATAAATTAATTAAAACAAAGAAGTATATTTTTTTGAGACAGAGTTTCACTCTTTTTGCCCAGGCTGGAGTGCAGTGGCATGATCTCACCTCACTGCAACCTCCACCTTCTGGTTTCAAGCGATTCTCCTGCCTTAGCCTCCTGAGTAGCTGGGATTACAGGCACCTGCCACCATGCCTGGCTAATTTTTGTATTTTTAGTAGAGACAAGGTTTTACCATGTTGGCCAGGCTGGTCTCGAACTCCTGACCTTGTGATCTGCCTGCCTTGGCATCCCAAAGTGCTGGGATTACAGGCATAAGCCACCGCGCCTGGCCAAAAAAATTTATTTATTTAGAGGCAGTCTCTCTCTGTCGCCCAGGCTGGACTGCAGTGGCGCGATCTTGGTTCACTGCAAGCCCCGCCTCCCGGGTTCACGCCATTCTCCTGCCTCAGCCTCCTGAGTAGCTGGGACTACAGGCACCCACCACCATACCTGGCTAATTTTTTGTATTTTTAGTAGAGACGGGGTTTCACGGTGTTAGCCAGGATGGTCTCCATCTCCTGATCTCGTGATCCACCCATCTGGGCCTCCCAAAGTACCGGGATTACAGGTGTGAGCCACTGCACTAGGCCAATATTTTTAAAATATATACTAGTAAGCCACGCTGTCTCTTGGCGTTTGTGCACCTAGTGGGGAGACGTGTGACCTTGAAAATCAGGAGATCTGGCCAGATGTGGTGGCCCACACGTGTAATCCCAGGACTTTGGGAGGCTGAGACAGGTGAATCACCTGAGGTCATGAGTTCGAGACCAGCCTGGGCAACATGGTGAAACCCCATCTCTACTAAAAATGTAAAAATTAGCTGGGCATGGTGGTGAGCCCCTGTAACCCCAGCTACTTGGGAGGCTGAGGTGGGAGAATCGCTTGAACCCAGGAGGCAGAGGCTCCAGTGAGCCAAGATCGTGCTACTGCACCCCAGCCTGGGTGATGGAGCAAGACTTCCATCTCAAAACAAAACAAAACAAAACAAAAAGAAAAAGAAAAGAAAATCAGGAGATCCGAAATCTGGTCTCCGCTTGGCCACAGTGATCATGACCTTAAAGCCAGTTCCTAAATGTCTCTGGAATTTCTTTCCTAGGCCGTTGCATGGGAAAAGCATTCCCTTCCGTCACCTACCACAGAGGTGGTGCAGCCTTTGAGATCAAGGCTCCTGACGGTGCTCAGCTTAGTGCCTTGTAAGCACTTCCAGTGGGTGTTCACTAAATGCTTGTTTATCGGGTGTCATTTGGGGGTCAGGTGGCCATGGCTCCAAATTCTGAGAGCTGCAGCCTCTCCCCACGTGTCCTTGTCAGAGTTTGTTACTGAGGCTGGGGTCGGGCTGAGTCACTCTGCCGGCCACAGTCTCACAGATATGAGATTGTTTGGAAATGAAGACTGGGCAGGTCTTTGAACTTTGCTTGGCTCACACGGATTCACTAATCGTTCTTCCTAAGCCCAGGTGCTCCAAAGACGTGACTCCACAGATAAGGAAAGATGCACAGGCCAAGGTTCCCAGGAGGGCAAAGCGTGAGCCTGGGTTCAGGGTGAGGCCTGGTGGTGTTCTCTTAGTTCAGCCCACTCATTTGGATTCACGATTACACTTGGGCGTGGTGTGCCAGGTTAGGCAGTTTGCAGGAGTGACTGAAGGCCCTCCAGTGAAAAGCCACTCAAAACACCAGAGCAATTCCATTTTCAGGCATAGAAGAAAATAGTGCTGATTGAAAATTCAGTATATATTAATGCAGGAGTCATAGGACCTCTTCTTGCGAATAACTTGATCAACAATTAATTTGCCATAAGTTGTATCCTTGAATAAAGAGAACATCCTCTGGGTGGCTGGGCACAGTGGCTCATGCCTATAATCCCAGCACTTTGGGAGGCCGAGGCGGGTGGATCACAAGATCAGGAGATTGAGACCATCCTGGCCAACATGGTGAAACCCTGCCTCTAATAAAATACAAACAATTAGCCAGGCATGGTGGTGTACACCTGTAGTCCCAGCTACTCGGGAGGCTGAGGCAGGGGAATCACTTGAACCAGGAGGCAGAAGTTAGAGTGAGCACTCCAGCCTGATGACAGAGCAAGACTCCGTCTCAAAAACAAAAAGAAAACATTCTCGGGAGTGTAATTACGATATAATTCAGGCTTTCTTGTCATCCCGATTGTGCTGTTGTCAGCTCGACCCAGAGTGATTGGGCTGTTCTAGAACACTTCTAGTGATTAGATTGTTCTAGGCTTGGCCTCCACTTCCTTGTCTGAAATCCACAGTTACAGCACTTGGGTGGTGGAGGAGCCTCAGGGGCGACGGCATCACCACCCCATTTTGCAGATGAAGAGCCTGAGCCCAAGAATTCGATGGAGACAGTGTTGCCCAGCAGGGTTCCGACAGTCCCAGCCTTGCCAAGGCTGACAGGCCTCCTGGTCAGGAAGGGGTAGGGAGCAGGGCCCTTGGGGCTGTTGGGCTCTAATGGGCAGCCCCCTCCAGGGTGGATGAGGCAGCCCTCATTCCCTGGCTGGTGGCCAGTCCACTCAGAAAGCCAGTCTGCATGTCAGTTAACTGTCTGGTGAGTCCTCAGTGGAGCTTGTGGGGAATGTGCCCAGGGAACTGGTAGATCCCACACAGTGAAGGTTTCTTTCGGGGAACTCCCCCAAACTTCTGGCATCAGAGCCTCTTGGGTTGACTGACTCAGTCACTTTTCAGATACTGTCCCCTGCCTCTTCAGAAGATCCTGGATTTCAACATTGGAAGAGACCTTAGCTGTTTTTTACTTTCTGCCTCCAGTAGGAATACTTCTTTCAACATTCTCATATATATATATATATATTTTTTTTTTTTTTTTTTTCAGAGCCTTGCTCTGTCGCCGAAGCTGGAGTGCAGTGGTGCCACCATAGCTCACTGCAACCTCCCCCTTCCTGGTTCAAGCAATTCTTCTGCCTCAGCCTCCCAAGTAGCTGGGATTACAGGCACACGCCACTTGAGGTCTCGCTCTGTGGCCCAGGCTGGAGGCGGTGGTGCGATCTCAGCTCACTGCAGCCTCTGTCTTTCAGGCTCAAACCATCCTTGCATCTCAGTCTCCTGAGTATCTGGGACTACAGGCATGTGCCACCACACCTGGCTAATATTTTGTATCTTTTTTTTTTTTTTTTTTTTGAGATGGAGTCTTGCTGTGTGCCCCAGGCTGGAGTGCAGTGGCGTGATCTCGGCTCACTGCAAGCTCCGCCCCCTGGGTTCATTCCATTCTCCTGCCTCAGCCTCCCGAGTAGCTGGGACTACAGGCGCCCACCACCATGCCCAGCTAATTTTCTTGTATTTTTAGTAGAGACGGGGTTTGACCGTGTTAGCCAGGATGGTCTCGATCTCCTGACCTCGTGATCCACCCACCTCGGCCTCCCAAAGTGCTGGGATTACAGGCTTGAGCCACCGCACCCGGCCTATTTTGTATCTTTTGTAGAGACAAGGTCTCACTATGTTGCCCAGGCTAGTCTTGAACTCCTGAGCTCAAGCGATCCTCCCACCTCAGCCTCCCAAAGTGCTAGGATTATAGGCATGAGCCACCACACTCAGCCCAGACTTCATTTCTTGGTCTTTTTTACCTGTGGCTGGCCTCTTTTCTCAGGCTTCAAAAGGCCCCAGTCTCCTCAAGCTCTTAGACACTTCCCTTTCATGAAAACCTGCTCTTAGTAATGGTTCCTTTAAAAACCAAACCTTAGAAACATTTTGGGCCAGGCACAGTGGTGCACTCCTATAATCTCAGCACTTTGGGCCAAGGTGAAAGATTGCTTGTAGCAGGAGTTCAAGGCCAGCCTGGCCAACATAGCAAGATCCCATCTCATTTTTTTAAAAAACATTTTTAATTAAAAAAATGAAACATGCCATATTTCCTCCCCTTCTCCCTATCCTCCTCTTTTGCTCAAATATTGTAAAGTAAGTCATAGACATTATGACATCTTATCCCTAAATATCTTACTATGGATCTCTAAAAAATAAAGTCATGGGCTGGGTGCTGTGGCTCACGCCTGTAATCCCAGCACTTTGGGAGGCTGAGGTGGGCAGATCACAAAGCTAAAAATACAAAAATTAGTTGGGCGTGGTGGTGCCTGCCTGTAATCCCAGCTACTCAGGAGGCTGAGGCAGGAGTATCACTTGAACCTGGGAGGCAGAGGTTGCAGTGAGCTGAGATCATGCCACTGCACTCCAGCCTGGGCAACAGAGTGAGACTCTGTCTCTAAATAAATAAATAAAAAGTCATGTTTTTATATAATACTTTCATTTCACATACCAAAATTTAAAATAATTCCTTAATATCATCTAATAGCTCCATCATATTCAAATATCTACAGCGGCCCCAAAATGTTTTTGTGATTGCTTCTGTCAGACACCAGGAGGTGCCATTGAGGTTTTAGTTTAGGGTTTGTTTTTATGCCCTTTTTAAATTGCAGCCATGTGGATTTGAACCCTAAAGCCAGGGAAGGACCAGCTGGTGTTTACAAATGCTCAAAGGCTACCTTTCTCCCTTGATATGGTTTGACTGTGTCCCCACCCAAATCTCATCTTGAATTCCCACACGTTGTGGGAGGGACCTGGTAGAGGTAATTGAATCATGGAGGCAGGTCTTTCCCAAGCTGTTCTCATAATAGTGAATATGTCTCATGAGATCTGATGGTTTTAAAAAGAGGAGTTGCCCTGCACAAGCTCTCTCTCTTTGCCTGCTGCCATCCATGTAAGATGTGACTTGCTCCTCCTTGCCTTCCACCATGATTGTGAGGCTTCCCCAGCCACATGGAACTGTACGTCCAACTAAACCTCTTTCTTTTGTAAGTTGCCCAGTCTCAGGTATGTCTTTATCAGCAGCGTGCTTCACCCAGATCTGCAACCTGATGTCAGGTTTCCTTGCCGTCTCCCTTTATTGGGTAGGCTTCTTTCCTAATCTTTTACCCATGGTACTGTCTTCAGGGTCCCACTTCAGAGAAGGGATCTCTATGCCAGTGCTCTTGGATGGCTGGGCTGCAAGGCTGGAATCCTGGAGCTTCAGAGACCCACTCAGGGGATTGGTCATCTGAGAGCAAAGCCTGCAGACAGGAGGCAGAGCCAAGACAGGCTGACCGCGCTTCTGACACTGCACTCTAGATCCTGGTCTCCGGCTGTACTGGAAGCCAGGCCTCCCCTGGATTCTTCTGGTAGGTGAAACAATGGGTTCCCTGTGTTGCTAAAACCTGTGTGTTCTGGGTTTTCTGACTCTGAAAACAAAGGTCTTGAATAAAATAGTTCATTAAAGAACAAAGCAGCAGGAAGGTGGGGATGCTTAATGGGAAGAAAGAAAGAGAGGGAGAGAGAGAAAGAGAGAGAGAGAGAAAAGAAAAAAGAAAAGAGCCAGGTGCAGTGACTCAAGCCTGTAATCGCCACACTTCGGAGGCCAAGGCAGGAGGATCACTTGACCCCAGGAGTTTGAGACTAGCCTGGGCAACATAGCAAGACCCCTATCTCTACAAAATATATATATATATAAATTAGTTCGGTGTGGTGGCATGTGCCTGTACTCCCAGCTACCCGGGAGTCTAAGGTGGGAGGATTGCCTGAGCCCTGGAGGTTGAGTGCAGTTCACGCCACTGCACGTTAGCCTGGGCAACAGAGCAAGACCTGTCTCAAAAAAAAAAAAAAAAAAAAGATGACTGTGACCCCAGCTTGGTTAATGGGCTGGAACAGACAAATGTAGAGAATGTAGAGAGAAGCAAGTGTGGAAGTAAGGAGATGAGTTAGCGGGCCACTTCCATAGACCAGGGAAGAGATGCTGGTGGGTTGATGACAGAGAGATCAGTGAAAAATGGAGGTTGCTAGAGATTGTTGAGACTACAATTGAGAGACGTTTAGGAGGTGAGATCAGTGGAGCTCAGTAATGGACTGCAGAGTGGGTGATGGGAAGGGAGAGGTTACAAATGTTTGCTGGTTTTTACTTCCTTCATCGGATGGATGGTGGTACCACTTACTGAATCTGGGGTCACAGGGAAAGTACCAGGCTTTTTGGGGAAACCATGCATTTAGTTTTGTGCATGTTGTGGTTGAGTCCTCCCACATTCTGGGATGGGACCTGATAGGGCTCCTTGATCACATCTATCCCTGAAAACAATCCTTGTAGCTAACAGGTTGTAGCACGCTGACACATCCCACTCAAAGCACACGGACTGAGAACTGGGGAGGATGGAGAGCAGCTGCTGTCCCTCACAGAGATCTGGGAGAAAAGGGTGTTCCAGGTTAGGATTTGGGTGTTCTTGCCATCCTTAGTGCCATTGAAATGTCAACTTGATCAAACCTCCACATCCCAAAGGTGTGCTACTTCTGCTCTTTCAACCTATCTTTACTACTCTTAGCCTTGGTTTCTGCATTAATGTTGATGTTGGCTGGGCACAGGGGCTCTTGCCTGTAATCCCAGCACCTTGGGAGGCTGAAGTGGGTGGATCACTTGAGGTCAGGAGTTCGAGACCAGCATGGCCAACATGGTGAAACTCCTTCTCTACCAAAAATACAAAAATTAGCCAGACGTGGTAGCATGCACCTGTAGTTTCAGCTACTCAGGAGGCTGAGGCAGGAGAATTGGTTGAACCCAGGAGGTGGAGGTTGCGGTGAGCTGAGATCGTGCCACTGCACTTCAGCCTGGCAACAGTTGCATTTGCATTAACCTCTCTGTTGTCTTATATTTTTATTTTCACTTTGTATTGTACTAGTTGTTTTGGAGACTGGGTCTCACTCTGCCACCCAGGCTGGAGGGGAGTGGTGCAGTCATGACTCACTGCAGCCTCCAACTCCTGCGCTCGAGTCATCCTCCTGCCTCAGCCTCCTGAGTAGCTGGGATTACAGGCGCACACTACCATCCCCGCCTAATTGTTGTATTTTTTGTAGGGATAGGGTCTCACTATGTTGCCCAGGCTGGTCTTAAACTCCTGGCCTCAACAGATCCTCCTGCCTCAGCCTCCTAAAGTGCTGGGATTATAGGCATGAGCCACCACACCCAGCTTGTTTTAGCTATGCCCTAGTTTTTTATTCTTTGATCCCACCTGAGAATATTTGCCCTTGAATAGCAGAGTTTAATCCATTTTTATGTCTTACAATTGATGTTTTTTCTTCTTCATCTTATTATATGCTTTGTTTCTTACATGTTCTTGCTATTTTTAAATTTTTCTTTTCTTTGGCTGTATTGATTAACTTTGCTTAATTTTTATATCCATGATTTGAGGTTTTACATTCTATTTGTATTTTATTAATAGTACCTACAGGCTGGGCATCGTGGCTCACACCTGTCATCCCAACACTTTGGAGGCCAAGGCAGGAGGATCACTTGAGGTCAGGAGTTCGAGACCAGCCTGGGCAACATGGTGAAACCCTGTCTCGACAAAAAATACAAAAATTAGCTGGGCATGGTGCCTGGGCTGTGTCTGTAGTGCCAGCTACTCTGGAGGTTGAAGTGATTGAGCCTGGGAGGTGGAGGTTGCAATGAGCTGAGATCGTGCCATCATACCCCAGCCTGGGTGACAGAGCCAAACTCTGTCTCAAAAAAAAAGAAAAAAATAATTGCCTACATAGCCCTGGAGACCCTTACTGGTACTTAGGAATCCCCGGTATGGCTCCATCTTCCTGTGATGGGGGGCCCCACAGGTTGACCATTGCGCACAGGCTCCCAGAGGTCGCAGAGCCAGCCTGCCTCTCCCCAAGGAGCACAGTCCCTGAGCTGGCTGACCTTGATGTCCCGTGTCATTGCTACATGGAGGGACACTCCTCTGTGTCCCTCCTCCGCCCCTACCATCCTCCTGGGGACAGCTGGGCTGATGCCCCAGCAAATCTGCAGCTCCCAGCAGTTCTCAGATGCAGCCACATGGCCCACTGGGCTCTGCAAACACTTGGTTTCGCATTGAGGTCCCGGCCTACCCCAGATGAAACAGTGACTCAGCCAACAACCTCAGGCCTCCCTCAGTTAGCTGCCTCTAATACTCCTTTCCTCCTTATCAAGTCCACCATCCTAAACCCAAAAGAAAGGCATCACAATAAAACTGCTTGCTATCCGTTGTTTAATTCGCACTAAGATTTAATTAAGTGATAATGCTTCAGTGTTTTTATTTTCAAAGAGAAGCTTAGAGGCCATAAAGGATTTTTTTTTTTTTAAGACAGAGTCTCATTCTGTCACCCAGGCTGGAGTGTAGTGGTGGGATCTCAACTCGCTGCAACCTCAGCCTCCAAGGTTAAAGTGATTCTCCTGCCTCAGCCTCCTGAGTAGCTGGGATTATAGGCACTTGCCACCACGCCCGGCTAATTTTTGTATTTTAGTAGAGATGGTTTCACCATGTTGGCCAGGCTGATCTCGAACTCCCGAGCTCAGGCGATCCACCTGCCTTGGTCCCCCAAGGATTACAGGCGTGAGCCAGCGTGCCCAACCATCTGGATCTTTGCCTCTAAGACATACACAAGCAGGCGTCTCTCAGGGCCCCTCTCAAAGAGAGGTCAACGCGTGAGCAGCACCCCTGAGCCCGGTGCCGTCCGGGGCTCCACCCACAGAAGCCCAATATGCCATCAAGGGAGGGTGGGAAGCTCTGACACAGAGGCTGCGGGGGCATTTGCCCCATGTTTGGAGGATGCTGGGGTCCTGACACCATCAAACTCAGCCCTGGGGCCTACCTTGGCGGAGCTGAGACTGCCTGGAGCCACCTGGAAAATGCACCCCGCCCTCCGCCTCTTGCTGACGTGTCGCATAGTCCAGCTCCAGAGCTCCGAGGGGTCAATGGGAGAGCAGGAATTGGAGCTGGGTCCCAGCACCCCGCTGAGAGGCTGTATCCAGGCACACCGTCTTGTCTCAGTGTCCTTGTCAGGATGTGGAGATAGCAAAGCCTGTCCCTGAGGCTCCAACAAAATCAAAGGTGTGCTGTCTTAGTTGGGAACTGTGTATTTGTGGAAAAGCAGAAAAGCGAGCAAGGGCTGCAGGGAATTTCTGTGGAAGTCAAGGGCAGGATGTACAGCCCGGTCCAGTGGTCGTCAGCAGGTCATCGTCCACCATCCCCGCGACGCCGACCCCCTCTGAATCCCAGAGGCCCTCCTCTGCTTCTCTCCAGCCCTGCATCCTTCTCCCTGGACAGCAGCGCTCCTGGGAAGGGCTGAGCACCTGCTCCCCAGCGTGCACTTGTGTGAGTTTTAGGGTGGCCAGGTGCCAATTATGGTCCCCTCTGCACAGCCATGGCATTCAGATGTCACTTACTGAGGCCTGATAGGGGGCACCTGAGTGACCGCTGGCCCACCGTCCCTTCAGCTGTGGGTGGGGTGGGGGACCCCCATCATCCAGGTCTGAGGGTGCTTGGAAATTCCTTAAGCAGTGCATAGAGGCAACAGGGACCAACATCCCCATGTCCAGAGCCCCCCACATCCCACTGGAACAGTCCAGGGACACGCAATCTGCCCTTTGTCCTTGATATGCTATTAACTTACCTGGAGAGCTCTATAGATCTTCTGTGCCTCAGTTTACCAATATGAAAAATGGGAGGGGGTGGACTGGATGGATCTCCGAGGTCTCCTGGGCACAGCCCCTGCTGTCCTCACAGAGGCCACTGGAGGGCAGCACCTCCTCTGTCCGGGCTGCCGGTTCTGCTCGGCCCCTCCAATCTGTTCAAGAACCTTCCTTGCTTTAGGTTTTGGGGGTTTTTTGTTTTTGTTTACAAAATGGCACCAACAAAGAAGGTCTTTCAGAGAATTTCTGGCACTAGTGAGGGGAACACCCACTGCCGGCACCATGGAACAGCTAACGGCTGTTTCTAAGGGATGTTTTGTTTCTCAAAACGTTTATTGAGCAACATGAATTTACAGGAACCAATACTGGAGCATCAAGATCCCAGGTCCCGCCAGGGTCTGCCCAGCTTCTGCCCCCCAGAAGCCGTTGCTCAGTGACTTCCTTCCCACTGACAACGTGGTTTTGTGACTGTTTAAAGAACACGATTCTTTCTGCTGTCCCTAGGAGAGGATGCCCCATTGTGGCTGGGGGCCCACGCGTGCTCTCCAGCTTCTAGGAGGTTTGTAGAATACAAAATTGGCCTCAGCAATGTAGTTTCTAAAGTGAACGTTCGCCCAAAAGTAATAGCACTGGAAGGCCTTCTGTTTCTTCTTGGGTTTGTTTTTAGTTTTAGTTTTTTTTGTTTTTTGTTTTTTTTTTTTTGTTTTTGAGTCAGAGTCTCTCTCTGTCGCCCAGGCTGGAGTACGGTGGCGCGATCTCGGCTTACTGCAGCCTCCACCTCCCGGGTTCAAGCAATTCTCCTGCCTCAGCCTCGCGAGTAGCTGGGATTACACGCACACGCTACCACACCTAGCTGATTTTTGTAATTTTAGAGGAGGTGGGGCTTCACCATGTTGGCCAGTCTGGTCTCAAATTCCTGAACTTAGGTGATCCTCCCACCTCAGCCTTCCAAAGTGCTGTGGTTACAGAAGTGACCCACCATGCCCGGTCCCTTAGTTTTAGTTTTCAACTAAATTCAGGGCCAGGCATGGTGGCTCACACCTATAATCCCAGCACTTTGTGAGGCCGAGGTGGGAGGATTCCTTGAGCCCAGGAGTTCCAGACCAGCTCGGGCAACATAGCAAGATCCTGTCTTTACGAAAAATACAAAAATTAGCCGGGCGTGGTAGTGTGCACCTGTGGTCCCAGCTGCTTGGGAGGCTGAGGCAGGAGATTGCTTGAGCACAGGAGGCTGAGGCAGCAGTGAGCTGTGATCACACCATTGTACTCCAGTGAGGGAGACAGAGTGAGATCCTATCTCAAAAAAAAAAAAAAAAAAAAAAAAAAAAGGCCCTTGCTCACTTCCTGTTGCTCCACCTGCCCTGGCCTCCCCACCTCTCTCCGATCCTGCTTGAGCCTCCGCATCTGGGAAATACCTGCTGGTCCCCCTAGATTCACCCTCCTTGCTGCCCCAGGTGGGACGCACTCCCAGAATGCACACCTGGAGGCACTCACACAGCAGTAACAAGGACCACCTGCCTCCCGCCCAACCCTGACCTGCAGGAGGGGTGTCTGCCACAGCAGCGCCTCAGGAAACTCTTTGTTTGTTTGTTTGTCTGTTTGTGGCAGGGTCTCACTCTGTCACCCAGGCTGGAGTGCAGTGGTACAGTCTCGGCTCACTGCAACCTCCGCCTCCAGTGCTCAAGTGATCCTCCCACCCCAGCCTCCGGAGTAGCTGGGACCACAGGTGTGCAGCACTATGCCCAGCTAATTATTTATTTTTTGTAGAGACAGGGTCTTGCTGTGTTGCCCAGGCTGGTCTCAAACTCCTGGGCTCAAGCAGTCCTACTGCCTCGGCCTCCCAAAGTACTGGGATTATGAGTGTGAGCCACCGTACCCGGCCCCAGGAAATTCGCATTGCATGATTCAGTCCAACCAGCAGCTTCCTGGCTCATATTTGACTTTCCAGAAAGCAGACTCTCCCAGGCTAAGCGCCAGACCCGCCATTCCTCCATGAGAACCACACTGAGTGCCGGTGAACCCCCTGTAAACTGTCACTGTTGAAACAATTGTGCTTCCAGGTCTTCGAGAAGTGCAGGGAAAATGACAGCTTGCTCAGTGCTCCTAAAGTGCTAGGATTGCTCAGGGCTGAGGGTGCTTCAGAAACCCAAGCTTTTTGTCCTCAAAGTTTTTTTTGTAAGTGCTGAAAGTAATGATTTTTCTGGATCCATTAGTCATATGGGAGTATTGCCTGGGTCCTCCTCCTTCAACGCAAAGGGAGGAGTCATAGAATGGTGGAAAAATGACCGGCTTAGAGTCTGGGACCTGAGTTCAAATCCTGGCTCTGTTGCTAATGAAAGCTGGGCCCCAGTTTCTCTACCTGTAACTTGGCAATCAGAGATCCCCCCTCATGACGTTGCTGATCCATGGGAATTTTCGGGAATGTCTATTTAAATTATTTTTATTTTCATTATCGTAGAGACAAGGTCTCATTATGTTGCCCAAGGTGGTCTTGAACTCCTGGGCTCAAGCAATTCTCCTGTCTTGGCCTCCTAAAGTGCTGGGATTACAGGCATGAGCCACCATGTCCAAGAACTTTCAGAACTTTTGAAGCACAACATAAATGTGAGTGACCCTGGTAAATAAAACGTCCCAAGAGCTAGCTTGGTGCTGAGCCCAGTTCCCGCCTGCCTCATCCCAAACACCCCAGCCTCGCTTTCTGCATTTGCAACTGCACTCCTGCCTCAGACCAGAATCTCCTGGTGGCCCCAGGTGGCTGCAGGGAGCACGTGGTTCCTCCAGCCTAGGAATCCAGTGGAGGAGATTTCTGGAGACCACCATGATTCCACCCAGAGGGCAGCCCTTCCCTCCCACTGGACACACTCTTTCTAGAGCCATGGTGCAGCCACGTCCACAGGCGAGCCTTCCCTGAATAGGAGCATAATGGGAGCAGTTGGCTCAGCTCTGGGCTCACAGCTCAGGGCACAAGGGTAAAGAGGCCATCCTCTCAAGCTCATTGTCATCCCTGGGGCAAAACAGAAGATGGTCAGGTGGCCTTTGTGAGGTGGGTGAAGAACACAGCAAGAAGGAGGAGAGATCAGTGCCCCATGTTCAGTGCAGAGAACGGCATGTGCAAAGGCCCTGTGGCCAGAACACATTTGATATCTCTGAGGAACGCTGCAGCCAGAGCTCAGTGAGAAAAGGGAGGGCAGAAACAGAGGATGCCCAGAAAGCGGCCAGGGCCAATGAGGCAGACCACAGTTAGGGCTTCGGAATTCATTCGAAGTGTAATGAGGGCCAAGCCTGGTGGCTCGCGCCTCTAATCCCAGCACTTTGGGAGGCCAAGGCGGGTGGATCACCTGAGGTCAGGAGTTCAAGACCAGCCTGATCAACGTGGTGAAACCCTGTCTTTACTAAAAATACAAAAAATTAGCCAGGCATGGTGGCGCATGCCTGTAATCCCAGCTACTCGGGAGGCTGACACACAAGAATTGCTTGAACCTGGGAGGTGGAAGTTGCAATGGGCCGAGATCACGCTGCTGCACTCCAGCCTGGGCGACAGAGTGAGAGAGAGATTATAGCACACTTTTTAATACTACCTATATTATAACATTGAATAAAAGATTAATTTTTTAAAAAAGTGTAATGGGAAACACCGAAAGTTTTGAAGTAGGAAAATGATGTAATCAGATTTTTATTTTGAAGGAATAAATAGTAATATGACACTTAATTTCATGTCTTTCTTTTCTTGCTTGCTTGCTTTATCTCTTTCTTTCTTCTTCCTTCCTTCTTTTATTTCTTTTTTTCTTTCTTTCCTTTCTTCTTTTCTTTCTTTTTTTTTCTTTCTTTTCTTTCTTTCTTTTTTGGAGACTGGATCTCACTCTGTAGCCCAAGCAGTAGTGTGATCTCACTACACTCACTGCAGCCTCAGCCTTCCAGGCTCAGGTGATTCTCCTATCTCAGCCTCCCAAGTAGCTGTGTCTACAGGTGCCCGCCACCACACCCAGCTAATTTTTGTATTTTTTTGTACAGAGTCTCACCATGTTGCCCAGGCTGGTCTTGAACTCCTGGGCTCAAGTGATCCTCCCACCTTGGCCTCCCAAAGTGCTGGGATTACAGGCATGAGTCACTTCCCCCTGCCTGGTGTGTTTCTTATTAATTACCTTTACTGTGTGTTATGTCTCCTTGACATTATACAGTCATGTGTCAGTAAACAATAGGGGTATGTGCTAAGAAACGTGTCATGAGTCACTGTGTGAACACTGCAGTGTGTACTTGCACAAACCCAGATGGCATAGCCTACCCACACTAGGCTCGGTGGTGTAGCCTACTGCTCCTGGGTTACAAAGCTTCACAGCATGTTACTCTACTGAAGACTGTAAGCAGCTGTAACACAATGCTAAGTATTCCTATATCTAAACGTATCTAAACATGGAAAAGGCACAGTGAAAATGCAGTGTTATCATCTTATGGGACCGCCGTTGACTATACTATCCATCATTGACTGAAACATTGTGATTTGTCACCTGTATATGTATATCATTATTTTGTTATTCAACTTTTTATAAATGCTATGCTACTTTTCCTGGACTTGCTTTTGTTGCTCAACATGTTTGTAACTTTCTTTTTTTGTTTTGTTTTCCGAGGCAAGGTCTGGCTTTATCGCCCAGGTTGGAGTGCAATGGTGTGATTTTGGCTCACAGCAACCTCTGCCTCCCAGCTCAAGCTGTATTCCCACCTCAGCCTCCTGAGTAGCCGGGACTACAGGCATGCTCCACCACGCCTAGCTGATTTTTGTATTTTTTGTAGAGGCAGGGTTTCTCCATGTTGCCCAGGCTCATCTCGAATTCATGAGCTCAAGAGATCGGCCCAGCTTGGCCTTCCAAAGTACTAGGATTACAAGCATGAGCTACCATGCCCGGCCATGTTTGTAAATTTCTATCGTGCTCATATTTCTTTCCTTTTTTGATTTTTTGAGACAGAGTCTTGCACTGTCGCCAGGCTGGAGTGCAGTGGCACGATCTTGGCTCACTGCAACCTCCACCTCCCAGGTTCAGGTCATTCTCCTGCCTCAGGCTCCCGAGTAGCTGGGACCACAGGCACGTGTCATCACGCCCAGCTAATTTTTGTGTTTTTAGTAGAGATGAGGTTTCACCATGTTGGCCAGGATGGTCTTGATCTTTTGACTTCATGATCCACCCGCCTCGGCCTCCCACTTTGGTGCTGGGATTACAGGCTTGAGTCACCGCGCCCGGCTTCATGCTAATATTTCTAATTTTAATTTTCTAGGTCATTTGTCTTTACCGCTGCATAATATGATCTCTAAAACATCATTATTTTACATTCACCGATTGACAAACTTTTAGGTTGTTTCCTGTATTTTTCCATTACAAGTAATGCTGCGATGCGCGTGTTTGTTTCTCATGCATTCATGCAAGTCTCTGTAAAGTAAATACCTAGGAGTGGAATCTCTGGGTCCTAGGAGATGCCCTGTTGAACTTTATGAGGTTTTGCCAAACTGCTTTCAGAGCGGTTGTACCTGTTCACACTCCCAGCACTGGATGAAGATTGCTTCATTTTCCACATCCTCAGTTGCACTTGGTAGCATCAGACCTTAAAGTTTTTGCCAATCCGAGGTTGTGAAATGGTATCTCATTGTGGTTTTCATTTTCACTGCCTCAATTACTATTGGTCACTCCTATTTCTCCTCCTGTAAATTGTCTGTTCCCTGCTCCTTATGATTTTTCTCTTGGGTTGTTAATTGTTTTCTTTTTGATTTTTAGCATTTCTTCATATGAATGCTAATTCATCCATTCAGCACATTTTCACTGAGCATCGTACATACCAGATAGTCTTCTCAGGGTGTTGGAGTTTATTGTGAAAAAGAAAACAAAAATCCCGTCTTCCTCATGGAGCTTACTGCTTCATGGTGAATTACGCATTCTTCTGTGGCCTGAGTTTCCGGAAGCACAGGGTGTACTCTGATTTTGTGTTCAGTGATGTTAATGCTGCTCAGTGTTTCCAAAGGTTGTCCCTGATCCATAAAATAGAATAGGATAGGATAGGATAGGATAGGATAGGATAGGATAGGATAGGATAG
>NC_045434.1:212916085-212916767 GCF_002776525.5 Piliocolobus tephrosceles
AGGATAGGATAGGATAGGATAGGATAGGATAGGATAGGATAGGATAGAATAGAATAGAATAGAATGCAATATAGTGTAAAGATCCCATCAATCTCCTATCTAACAGTGTTGGAAACCAATCATGATCATTTTCTGGGTCCATTATTTCATTGAGGTTGCAAAATGACTCCTTCTGAATACACTAACTGGAATTCCTCTGAGAAGAACTCATCCTCACCAACTGTATAGGGTAGAACAGTGGCCACCCTAAATGAATGTCCCCCTAGAACCTGTGAATGTGACCTTATTTGGAAAAAGGGGGCTGGGTGGGGTGGCTCATGCCTGTACTCCCAGCTTTTGGGAGGCCAAGGAGGGTATATCGCTTGAGCTCAGGAGTTCCAGACCAGCCTGGGCAATAAGGTGAAACCCTGTCTCTATTTAAAAAAAAAAAAAAAAAAAAAACTGGTTTAATTAGCTGGGTGTAGTTGAGCGTGCCTGTAGTCCCAGCCACCTGGGAGGCTGATTTGGGAGGCTCACTTGAGCCTGGGAGGTTGAGAGGTTGAGGATGCAGTGAGATACGATTGTGTCACTGTCCTCTAGCCTGGGCAACAGAGGGAGACCACATCTTGAAAGAAAAAAAAAAAAGAAGAAAAACTGAGAAAGCAGGAGGAGGGAAGGAAGGGAGGGAGGGAGGGAGGGAGGG
>NC_045434.1:212916867-212927233 GCF_002776525.5 Piliocolobus tephrosceles
AGGGAGGGAGGGAGGGAGGGAAAGAAAGAAAGAGAAAGAAAAAGAAAGAAAGAAAAAAGGAAGGAAGGAAAGAAGGAAGGAAAGAAAGAAAGAAAGAAAGAAAGAAAGAAAGAAAGAAAGAAAGAAAGAAAGAAAGAAAGAAAGAGAGAGAGAGAAAGAGAGAGAAAGAAAGGGAAAGGAAAGGCAAGGCAAGGAAGAAAGAAGGGAGGAGGGAAAGGGAAGGGCAAAGAAGGAAGGAAGGAAAGAAAAAACAAAGAAAAGAAAAGGATTTTTGCAGATGTAATCAAGTAAAGAATTTTGAGATGAAGTTCTGGATTATCCAAATGGACCCTAAGTCCAATGACAAATGACCTTATAAGAGAAAAGCAGATGGACAAAGGCACAGAGAAAAGGGTGAAGACCATGTGAGGATGGCAGCAGAGACTGGAGTGATGCAGCCACAAGCCAAGGAATGCCCATGACCACTAGAAGCTGGAAGAGACAAGGGAAGCCCCCCAGCATCTTTGAGGGCAGCTTGATCCTGCCAACACCCTGATTTCAAATTTCTGGTGTCCAGAACCGTGAGAAAATAAATAAATTTCTGATATTTCAAACCATGCAGTTTGTGGTCATTTATTACAGCAGCCACAGGAAACTGATGCAACGAACCATGAGCTCTCTCAGCTACAGTGTGCACAGGGAAGGCAGGACATATACTTGACCCTTTCCTTCATTTGCCAATTTACAGAAAAAAAATGGTTTCCCTAGCAACCTCCAAAGTTGACCAGTGCGTTTTCTTTTGCTTATTTTTAGGATCATAATGAACTCAAATATTTCTATATATTTAGTGTTTCAATTTTCAATCCATTGCAGTTATTATTCTTTTTATGATATTGTTCTTTTGGATGCTTAAGTTGACCCAGGAGCCCCTTCAAGATGGCCCCAGTGTCTTTTTGACATAAATCCAGTACTTAGATTTCTTGTTTTTTTTTTTTTTTTTTCTTGAGACAGGAGTCTTGCTCTGTTGCACAGGCTGATCTCAAACTCCCCATCTTAAATGATCCTCACAGTGCTGGGATTGTAGGAGTGAGCCACTGTGCCCAGCCCATCTTCTATATTATTGTTCCACGTCTGGAATCAGTCATTTCTCCAAGGTTCCCTGATTCCTCATAGTGAAAAATGGTATTTAGAAGCCACTATCTGGGCCAGGCACAGTGGCTCACGCCTGCAATCCCAGCACTTTGGGAGGCCAAGGCAGGTGGATGATTTGAGGTCAGGAGTTCAAGACCAGCCTTACCAACATGGCGGAACCCCGTCTCCACTAAAAATACAAAAATGAGCCGGGTTTGGTGGTGCACGCCTGTGACTGCAGCTACTTGGAAGGGTGAGGCAGGAGAAATCACTTGAACCCGAGAGGTGGAGATTGTAGTAAGCTGAGATCGTGCCACTGCGCTCCAGCCTGGTCAACAGAGCAGGACTCAGTCTCAAAAAAAAAAAAAGGGAGCCGTTATCTGGTTATAAGGTGTTCATTGCTTGTAGCTTGTTTTTGTTGGTAGGACATTTCAGTGAACAGACCTAGGAAATACATGCTTTTTAGAAAGAAAAAAAGAATTTATTGCCAAGTGTGGTGGTGCATGCCTGTAGTCCCAGGTAGTTGGAAGGCTGAGACAGGACAGCTTGAGCCCAGGAGTACTGGGCTGCAGCGCACTGTGCCAATTGGGTGTCCACACTAAGTCTGGCACCAATATGGTGACCTCCCTGGAGCAGGGGACAACCAGGTTGCCTAAGGAGGGGTGAACCAGCCCAGGTCAGAAATGGATCAGGTCAAAACTCCTGTGCTGATCAGTAACGGGACCATGCCTGTGAGTAGCCACTGCACTCCAGCCTGGGCAACATAACGAGGTTCTGTCCCTAAAAAAAAAAAAAAAAAAAGACTTTATATATTTATACTGATATTTCTAAATTTATGATTACAGGGTTTTTTATCTAGCTCTGTCAATTTATTTTTTTCTTTTTTGAAACAGGGTCTTGTTTTGTCACCCAGGCTGGAGGGCTGTGATATAACCACGGCTCACGGCAGCCTTCACCTCCCCGGCTCAAGCAATCCTCCCACCTCAGCCTCCTGAGGAGCTGGGACCACAGGCATGGACCACCATGCCTGGCAAAATTTTTATTTTTTGTAGAGATGAGGTCTCACGATATTACCCAGGCTGGTCTCAAACTCCTGGACTCCAGTGATCCTCCCACCTCAGCCTCCCAAAGTGCTGGGATTAAAGGTGTCAGCCATGAAGCCCAGCCTGATTTTTAAATTTGGATCTCTGTTTTTTATCTTGAAAATCTTGTTAGTAAGGACATTAACATCATTATTTGTGCACATATAATAGTAGAGGATAGTAATTGCGCACACACACAATTTCAAAATAACAATACCAATATAATTATTAAGAGGATTCCTAAGTACTGTTTAAGATTCCTTGGTACTTATTCTTGTCCTTAGGATACACTGCACAGGTAGGTAAATGAAAACTACTGTGTCTAAAATAACATGAAAAAATCCTTCAGTGTTTCTGCCACCAGCCCTAAGTACAATTGTTCAGTTGTTCTGCTATATTTTTATGTTGAAACATAACTTGCGTTTTATGTTTCAGGAATGCTTTTTTCCTTGCTTACTTTTTTTTAAAATTTTTTTTGAGACAGAGTCTCGCTCTGTCGCCCAGGCTGGAGTGCAATGGCTGGATCTCAGCTCACTGCAAGCTCCGCCTCCCGAGTTTACGCCATTCTCCTGCCTCAGCCCCCTGAGTAGCTGGGACTACCCCTTGTAATATAAAATAATATGCTGGTCTTGTAAATCGGAAACAGAGACTTTTCTCCCCAGGGAGAGAAGTCGCCCACCATCTCGCCTGGCTAGTTTTTTGTATTTTTTAGTAGAGACGGGTTTCACCGTGTTAGCCAGGATGGTCTCGATCTCCTGACCTCATGATCCGCCCGTCTTGGCCTCCCAAAGTGCTGGGATTACAGGCTTGAGCCACCGCGCCCGGCCTTTCCTTACTTACTTACTTTTGCTTTGCAATTACATAAAGCCTAATGTTCCAAAGTCAAAACTACCAAACAGGGTACGTCCAGAAAACTCTACCTTCCCACCCCACCCTCAGCACCCTTCCCCTGCCTTCTCTTTTTAGGAAACCATTTTAATTAATTTTTGATTTCTTTCTGCCTTGTTTGTGCTTGAAAACATAAACAAATACTGAACTATTTTCGTATTTCTAACTCTTCTTGTGCCATCTGTAAAACTGCTTTTTGCAGGCTTAAAAATGTAGCCTACAGTCCAAGTGCAGTGGCTCATGCCTGTAATCCCAGCACTTTGGGAGGCCAAAGTGTGCAGATCATATGAGGTCAGGAGACCAGCATGGCCAACATGAAAAAACCCCGTCTCTACTAAAATTACAAAAATTAGCCAGGGCGTTGGTGGCATGCACCTGTAATCCCAGCTACTCACGGGGCTGAGACAGAAGAATCACTTGAGCCTGGGAGGCAGAGGTTGCAGCGAGCTGAGATCGCGCCACTGCACTCCAGCCTGGGTGACAGAGCGAGACTCCATCTCAAAAAAAAAAAAAAAAAAAAAAAATGTAGCCTAGAGATTATTCCCTATGCAGTTCTCTGCTGTGTGAATAGCTCTGGTTTAGTCAACCAATCCCCAACTGATGGACATTTGCGGTTTTTCCTGTATTTTCCTGTAAATAACGTCAGCATGAATGGCTTTTTTGCAAGTCTCTTTTTTTTTTTTTTTTTTAGATGGAGTCTCGCTCTGTCGCCAGGCTGGAGCGCAGTGGCACGATCTTGGCTCACTGCAACCTCCGCCTCCCGGGTTCAAGCGATTCTCCTGCCTCAGCCTCCCGAGTAGCTGGGATTACAGGTGCCTGCCACCATGCCCGGCTAATTTTTTTGTATTTTTAGTAGAGACAGGGTTTCACCATGTTGGCCAGGATGGCCTCAATCTCCTGACCTCATGATCCACCCACCTCGGCCTCCCAAAGTGCTGGGATTATAGGCGTGAGCCACCGCGCCAGGCCACAGTTCTCTCTTAAGGATAGACTTTCAGGGGTGGGAGGGCTGGATCCCTGAGCGCAGGTGAGTGTAATCCCATGTTCATCTTCATTTCCTTGTCTCCGTCCCCACAGGAATATAAGTAAGCTCTTTGGCTGTACGGTCCACTCTTGCATCTCTCATTTATTAAAGACACGCATTATCTGGTGGAAAGAATGAATCTCGCCATGTCATTCCCCTGCAAAAACCCTGCAGTCTCTGCCATCACCCACAGGGTAAAATCCGAAACCCTTTAGTGGCACAGAAGATACTAGTGATGGCCTGACCTCCCCTGGCCACACGCCCACTTTCCATGCCAGCATCCTTGAACTTGGTCCTCTGACCACACCAGATTGCTTCCACTTCCCTGAGTGTCTTTCCATCAGCAAATGCTACACTCTCGGGTTACAATGACCCCGCCCCTCTCTGACTTGGTTCCCCAGGTGAACTCTTTTTCAGCCTTCAAAACCTAGGCCAGGCCGGGCGCGGTGGCTCAAACCTGTAATCCCAGCACTTTGGGAGGCCGAGACGGGCGGATCACGAGGTCAGGAGATCGAGACCATCCTGGCTAACACGGTGAAACCCCGTCTCTACTAAAAATACAAAAAACTAGCCGGGCGAGGTGGCGGGCGCCTGTAGTCCCAGCTACTCCGGAGGCTGAGGCAGGAGAATGGCATAAACCCGGGAGGCAGAGCTTGCAGTGAGCTGAGATCCGGCCACTGCACTCCAGTCCGGGCGACAGAGCGAGACTCCGCCTCAAAAAAAAAAAAAAAAAAAAAAAAAAACCTAGGCCAAGCACCTGGATTTTATATGCAGGCGTTCCCTCCACCATACGGAGATACGATGATTGCTTATTTCAGTGTCTGTCCTGCTCACCAGACTCGAGCTGTAGGAGTGTGTGAGCTGTCCTCACCCATCTCTGGAACCCCCAGCAGTTAGTGCTATGTCGGGCTCAGAGCAGGTGCACAAGAAAGCTTGTTGAGAAAATGAAAGGGAGGCTTCCTATAGTTAAAAGAATGTGGATACAAAATACCTGAGTTCAAGTCCTGGCTTTTCATCTGCCACCTAGGAGATCTCAGGCAAGTCGACATCTTGGTTTGCTTTCTGCAAACTGGGGATCATGCAAGTTCACTGAGGGCGGCCGTTGGGGCTGAGGGCAGTCACATGTGGTGGAAGTGCTTAGGATATCATAAATAATGACATGGAAAAATAAAGGTGGTAACGAGCAGAAGGAATTCAGAAGAGCCAGAGCAATCTCAATCAGAGGCGAGGAGGAAGCTAGGGCGTGGGTAAGGAAGGGGCATTGATGAAGGGAATGCATAAGTGACCAAGAAAAATAGTAGCAGCCAGGTGTGGTGGCTCACACCTATAATTCCAGCACCTTGGTAGACCAAGGTAGGAAGATTGCTTGAGCCCAGGAGGCTGAGACTACCATGAAGCTAGGATCACTACTGCACTCCAGCCTGGGCAACAGAGCTAGACCCTGTCTCAAAAAACTAAAAATAAAAATAAAAAATATTGGTCACTCTTCTGGGTACTTCTCAGTGTTATTTAATGAAGCCACAGCCCTATGAGCCCTGTGGGGTCATGTTATCATCCCACATAACTAATGGGATGCCTGAACGTGGGTCTGGTAACAAGGCCCAGGCACTATTTGACCAACAAGGTGGTTTGCAGTGAGGTCCCCTCTCTTCCTTCCTTCTGTCCTGGGAGCCCTTCTTCTTTCTCATCTCCTGTTTCTCTTTGACTAACAGCCCCTGCTCCAAACTCCCCCACTGATAAATTCTCAATGTAAGAATCTCTTCCTAGACCAGGGGTAGTAGCTCACACCTGTAATCCCAACACTTTGGGAGGCCAAGGCGGGAGGATCGCCTGAGATCAGGAGTTTGAGACCAGCCTGGCCAACATGGTGAAACCCCATCTCTACTAAAAATACAAAAATTAGCTGCACGTGGTGGTGCACGCCTGTAATCCCAACTACTCAGGAGGTTGAGGCAGGAGAATTGCTTGAACCCAGGAGGCAGAGGTTGCAGTAAGATTGTACCACTGGATTCCAGCCTGGGCAACAAAGTGAGACTCTGTCTCAAGGAAGAAAAAAAAAGGCTGGGCACAGTGGCTCACGCCTGTAATCCCAGCACTTTGGGAGGCTGAGGTGGGCAGATCACAAGATCAAGAGATCAAGACCATCCTGGGCAACATGGTGAAACCCCATCTCTACTAAAAATACAAAAAATTGGCTGGGCATGGTGGTGCGCACCTGTAGTTCTAGCTACTTGGAGAGGCTGAGACAGGAGAATTGCTTGAACCCAGGAGGTGGAGGTTGTAGTGAGCTGAAATAGTGCCACTGCACTCCAGCCTGGCAACAAAGTGAGACTCCATCTCAAAAAAATAAGCAACAGCAACAAAAAACACCTCTCTCCTTTTTATTAATCTTATTAATTTATTAATCTTTATTAATCCCTCCCACCTTGATCTCTATGCCTTCACCTGTGTGTGGTGTTGGAGGGGGGAAAGTGGGGAGGGAGTGGGGGGGAGAAGGGGGGCAGTGGGGGGTGGGCAGGACTAAAGAAGGGATATTTGAAGTGATACAAAATAATAGAAATTTTTTAATGACAAATTTCCAAAATTATTTTATTACGTCTAATGCTAAAGGAAAGGTCAGGCTGGTTTATAATTTAGACAGGTCAACATATATGATTTGATGGGAGAATAGTTAGGGTTCTATTTCCTTTAAATCTCTATTCCAATCAATTTCCACTGGTGATGTCTAACTCAGATCCCTTCTCGTGAACTGAAGCCACCTCACTTCCTGTCCAGGATGATAGCATCTCACTTCCTGTCCAGGATGATAGCATCTCACTTCCTGTCCAGGATGACAGTTTCCCCTCTTTTAATCAGAAGCTCAACAGCTGCCCCAGGGGGAGCAGCCTGTTCCAGACACACATGGTTTCTTAGACAGGGCAGGGTGTGGCTGCAGGGGACAGGTGCCTCTTCTGGTTAGGTCAGACTTCAAGCTAGTTAATATTGAATATTCCTCTTAGCTTTCCTCAGTTTAATGCTCTTCTTAAGTACTCAATAATTTCCTCAATCTTACGTAGGTAAAACTGGAATTCGGAGCCTAGAGTATATTCTGTGAAGAGAAGAGTTAGTTGGAAACGGTTAAACCTTGTACAGTCCTCACAAAAACAGAGAAGGGGGACAGCCAGTTACCATACCCACATCATATTTTTGGGAAGTCTTTTGATTCTTTAGAATGCTCTCCATGTGCCCAATACATTGCCTTTATGTGTCTTCACTGTGTTTGAACTCAGGCTTCTAGGCTGCCTGGAGCCAAGGGGTGGCGTGTTGACGTGGGCTTTACTCTTGGATTTTAGTTTCTCCCGTGATTCCTGGTGGCCCTTGCCTGAGGGGATATAGTATAGAGGTGTTTTCTAGTAAATAAATTGCAAGAGGTCCGTATTTGGCCATCGTCTTGTTTTTGTAGCTGACCTTTGGTTTCTCAGGTCATGTCTTGTGGACAGGGGAATCCTATCAGCCCCGCTGGGGTACAGTTCTCTACAGAGCAGTGCAATACCATGAGTCATGCAGCTGGATTGACCAGAGCCAATCACTGCTACAAAGAAATCTGCGCCTGGCCAGGCGCGATGGGTCACGCCGGGTAATCCCAGCACTTTGGGAGGCTGAAGTGGGCGTATTGCTTGAGCTCAGGAGTTTGAGACCAGCCTGGGCCACATGGCCAAACCCCATCTCTACAAAAAAATACAAAAATTAGCTGGGTGTGGTGGTACATGCTACTCCCAGCTACTTGAGAGGCTGAGATAGGAGGATTGCTTGAGCTCTGGAGGTCGTGGCTGCAGTGAGCCAAGATTGAGCCATTGCACTCCAGTCTGGGCAACAGAGCAAGACTCTGCTAAAAAAAAGAAACAGAAAAAAAAGAAGAGAGAGAGAAGGAAGGAAGGGAGGGAGGGAGGGAGGGAGGGAGGGAGGGAGAGAAAGAAAGAGAGAGAGAGAAGGAAAGGAAAGGAAAGGAGAGGAGGGGAGAGGAGAGGAGAGGAGAGGAGAGGAGAGGAGAGAATCTGGGTCTGAGGGAAGGTGGGCCAAGATGATGCCCAGTTCTCTGTTCAATAACGAGCAAAGGGAGGCCACAATTCAGGTTCCCTGGGGGTAAGGAAGCCCTCTGATGCTGAACTGGGAGTTGAAGTAATAAATCCTAAACAGCGATTCTCAGTGGACCTACAGACAAATCACCACATGGAGTACCTCAATCTGGGGCCGGTACCTAGAACATCTGACCCCCCTCGTGAGGAGACGCTAGAGTGACCCTCTCATGGAGAAAGCATTTCAGATGTGGCATATAGAAAGATACGCAGTCTGTTGGTGCCTATTGCCAGAATAGCGTAAAATTGTTTTAGGGAAAGCAGGGGAAACGTGGCAGCATTTAGAACAAGAAGACAGGCCAGGCACAGTGACTCACACCTGTAATCCCAGCACTTTGGGAGGCCAGGCAGGCAGATCACCTGAGGTCAGGAGTTCAAGACCAGCCTAACCAACATGGTGAAATCCCATCTCTACTAAAAATACAAAAATTAGCCTGGTGTGGGGGTGCATGCCTATAATTCCAGCTACTCAGGAGGCTGAGGCAGGAGAATTGCTTGAATCCGGGAGGCAGAGGTTACAGTGAGCTCATGAGATTGTGTCACTGCACTCCAGCCTGGGCGACAGAGTGAGAGACTCCAAAAGAATTAGGAAACAGATGCATGGGTCTAAGCTCCCTTTGGTCAGCCTGCTTGCAGTTGGACCTGTTAAAGACGACATTGCCTTTGGAAAAAAGAATTCTTGCTGTTAATGTTGTATATAGTACAATATGGAGAAATGATCACTATAGCTGATGTCAGATTTTTTCCTCTGCTAGTATTGTATTGGAGGAGTGAATTGTATTGGAGGAAACAGTATAGAAAACACCTACATCCCCTGTTAATTCAATAAGTGAACCAGGAAGGAAAGGTGGGGAGAAAATCACAAATAGGCCTCATTGGGGTGGGGGGTGGAAATTTAAGTTTTTTTTTTTTTGAGACAGAGTCTTGCTCTGTCGCCCAGGCTGGAGTGCGGTGGCACCATCTCAGCTCACTGCAGCTCCGCCTCCTGGGTTCACACCATTCTCCTGCCTCAGCCTCCCGAGTAGCTGGGACTACAGGCGCCCGCCACCTCGCCTTGCCACCATGGCTAATATATTTAGTAGAGACGGGGTTTCACCATGTTAGCCACGATGGTCTCGATCTCCTGACCTCGTGATCCGCCTGTCTCAGCCTCCCAAAGTGCTGGGATTGCAAGCGTGAGCCACCATGTCCGGCGGAAATTTAAGTTTTAAAAGGTACATATAAAGGTGGGATAAGGCCGAATGAGGTGGCTCCTGCCTATAATCCCAGCACTTTGGGAGGCTGACTGGGGAGGATTGCTTGAGGCCAGGGGTTTGAGACCAGGCTGAGTAACATAGTAAGAGTTCATCTCTACAAAAAATACAAAGAAAATTAGCTGGCTGTGGTGGTGTGTGCCTGCAGTCTCCACTACTGGGGAGGCAGAGGTGGGAGGATCACTTGAGCCTGAACCGCTGAGGCTGCAGTGAGCTGTGATTGTGCCACTAAGCACCAGCCTGGGTAACAGAGTGAGACCTTGTCTCAAAAAAGAAAAAAAAAAAAAAGTGGGATAATATTGAGTAAACAATATTGATAGGATACTGATTCTACTGTATTGGAAAATATAAAAGTATCAGGAATGGTTAACAGAATGGGCTGTAAAGACAATGGATTCACCACAACTTTACAGAAAGCAGATAAAATAAAGATGAGGAGGCTGTGAAATCTTTACACTCTTGCCAACACAGAAACAAGGTGAGCCAAGGACACAGTTGGAGCCTGATCCAAGGAACTGGAGGATGCAGCAGAGGCTGGCCTGCCTGCACCTACTTCCAGCACGCTGGGGTCTGGGGCCTGCGCCCCAGGCAGATGCCGTGAACAGTATATGGTCTAGTTAACTCCACCTTGAGAGAACGTATAGGAGGCGTTGGGAATGGGTTCATAATACAGACTATGATCAAGCTGTGCAGGAAATAATCTTAATGGGGTTAATAAGGTTAACTCGGCCAGGTGCAGTGGCTCATGCCTGTAATCCCAGGACTTTGGGAGGCCGAGGTGGGCACATCACTTGAGGTCAGGAGTTTGAGACTAGCCTGGCCAACATGGAAAAACCCCATTTCTGTTAAAAAAAAAAAAAAAAAAAAAAAGGCTGGGTGTGGTGGCAGGTGCTT
>NC_045434.1:212927333-213005000 GCF_002776525.5 Piliocolobus tephrosceles
CATGGAAAAACCCCATTTCTGTTAAAAAAAAAAAAAAAAAAAAAAAAGGCTGGGTGTGGTGGCAGGTGCTTGTAATCCCAGCTACTGGGGAGGCTGAGGCAGGAGAATCACTTGAACCCAGGAGGCGGAGGTTGTAGTGAGACGAGATTGTACCACTGCACTCCGGCCTGGGTGATGGAGCGAGACTCTGTCTCAAAAAAAAAAAAAAAAAAAAAAAGGGTTAACTTGAACCTACACTCTTATGAGAGCTTCTGGATGTTGTGGTCTTTTCGCTTCTTCTCTAGCCAAGACTATGTAGGTAATAAATCACGTAGCTGTCTCTCCTGATCGTCTCTTGTGTTCTACTCACTGGCATCCCTGCCTGGACTGGGAAAAAGTCATCACCCTCTGCCCAAGCCCTGTGCAGCTTGGCCCACCTGAGCCTCCTGCTACTGAAATGACTCTCCTTCCCTTACTATTGCCAGAAGAGATGGGTCCACCTAGAGGAAGGAGCAAAACAGGAGTTAAACTGCAGAACATGATCAAGAGTCGATCTCACTCACCCTGATTCGGGAAGTTGGATTCCACCACTCTGTGGTTCAGAGGCTGGGTCCTGCGGTAATCGTTTTGGATGGTCTTGTTGTGGTGATCCAGTAAGGAATTCTCCAGCTTCCAAACCTGGGGGCAACATGAGTGCATTATGGAGGGGAAGAGGCACTGGGTAATTTAAAAGAAATAACAATTGGCCGGGCGCGGTGGCTCACGCCTGTAATCCTAGCACTTTGGGAGGCCAAGAAGGGCGGATCACGAGGTCAGGAGATGGAGACCATCCTGGCTAACATGGTGAAACCCCATCTCTACTAATAATACAAAAATATTAGCCAGGGGTGGTGGCGGGCGCCTGTAGTCCCAGCTGCTGGCGAGGCTAAGGCAGGAGAATGGTGTGAACCTGGGAGGCAGAGCTTGCAGTGAGCCAAGATCGCACCACTGCACTCCAGCCTGTGCGATAGAGCAAGACTCTGTCTCAAAAAAAAAAAAAGAAATAACAATTGGCTGGGCACAGTGGCTCACACCTGTAATCCCAACACTTTGGGAGGCCAGGGTGGGTGGATCACTTGAGCTCAGGAGTTAGAGATCAGCCTGGCCAACATGGTGAAACCCCTTCTCTACTAAAAATACCAAAATTAGCTGATCATCGTCTTGTGCACCTGTAATCCCAGTTACTCAGGAGGCTGAGGCAGGAGAATCACTTGAACCTGGGAGGCAGAGGCTGCAGTGAGCCAATATCACGCAACCGCACTCCAGCCTGGGAGACAGAGCGGAACTCTGTCTCAAAAAAACAAAAAAAAGAATTAACAACTGGGCTAGAACTCGGATTTATATAACCCTGATGAAGCAACTGTAAGAAGATCTCAAGTCCAGGGGAGATTCTGGGTGCTGAGTGTCAGGCATTATTCCAGAACTAATCTATCCGTGCATTCTTCCAACAGAATCTCTCTTTTCAGCTTTTTATATGAGTGTTTGTCCAATAATAGAAAGCAGAGAAAGAAGTAAGCAGAAATATATCAAGGGGCAAACTCAATTTTTGTTTTTCTGAAAATATTGGGGTTTTTTTGTTTGTTTGTTTGTTTTTTAAATGGAGTCTCGTTCTGTTGCCAGGCTGGAGTGCAGTGACACAATCTCAACTTGCTGCAACCTCCACCTCCCAGGTTCAAGTTATTCTCTCCTGCCTCAGCCTCCTGACTAGCTGGGACTACAGGCACCCACCACCACATCTAGATAATTTTTATATTTTTAGTAGAGATGGGGTTTCACCATGTTGGCCAGGCTGGTCTCAAACTTCTCAGGCCATTCGCCCTCCTCAGTCTCCCATCGTGCTGGAATTACAGGTGTGAGCCACCTCACCTGGCCTAAAAATGTCTGTATTTTGTCTATATCCTTGAAAGGCATTTTTGCTGCACATACAATTCTATATTGGCTATTTTTTTTTTCCTCAGCACTTTGAAATTATGTTTCCACTCCCTTCTGACTTTCACTGTCACTATGTTGAATCAACTCTCTGTCTAATAAGACTCTTTTCGTGATAATCTCTCTTTTCTTTCTGGCTAATTTTTAAATTATTTCTTTGTCTTTGATGATTTCACTGTGATGTGTTTAGTGCAGGGTGTTGTGTACACAAACACACACATATATGTACACACCTAGAGAGAGAGAGTGAGACAGAGAGAGAAACTAATTGGCATTCTTGAATATATGACTTGGTATCTCTTGCTGAAAATTGTCAGTCAATATTTTGTCAAATCATGACTCTTCCCTATTCTGCCTCTCTTCTCCTTCTAGGATTTTGATTAGACATTTACTAGACCTTTCCAGTACACTGTGTCTCTTCACTTCTTGTCATAGTTCCATCTCTTTTTCTCTGTGCTGCATTCTAGATATTATTGGCTGTCTCCAATTTACTAATTCTCTCAAACTGTGTCTAACATGCTGTTAAACCCATTCATTGAGTTGTTTTTTGTTTTTGTATTTTTGTTTTTTTTTGAGATGGAGTCTTGCCCCGTCACCCAGGCTGGAGTGCAATGGCGTGATCTCAGCTCACTGCAACCTCCGCCTCCTAGGTTCAAGCAATTCTCCTGCCTCAGCCTCCTAAGTAGCTGGGATTACAGACACCTGCCATAACACCCAGCTAATTTTTGTACTTTTAGTAGAGATGGGGTTCCACCATGCTGGCCAGGCTGATCTCAAACTCCTGACCTCAGGTGATCCACCCACTTTAGCCTCCCAAAGTACTGGGATTATAGTCATGAGCCACCGCGAGTGACCTGGATTATTAATTTTTGATACTATTTTTCCATTTCTAGAAATTCTATGTGTATTTTTGTACCAAGTCTGGATGTCCATTTTTAGACTTTTTTGTTCTTTGCTCATATTTAAACCTCTTATTTATTTATACATATTAAACATTCTTATGTCCTATTGATTGTCTGATAATTCCACTAAGTGAAATCTTTGTAGGTCTGATTCTGCTGGCTCTCATTTATAATGTCTTTTTTCCTCATATGTTTTGTATTTTTTTTTCTTAATTGAGCTAATTTCAGGTAACTTTCTTTGTGAAAATTCTTCTAGGTCTGGATTTAAGCTCATTTTTTCCAGAGATAATTTACCATTTGCTTTTGTCAGGTGTCTGGGGGCACTTCCAGCCTGACTGGCAACATTTTGGGGTGTGGGTGTCCTTGAGCAGGGGTCTCTTCCACCCCTTTCTCTAAGGAAATGAAAAGTTTAAGAAAAGGAGATGGCCAGGCGCAGTGGCTCACACCTGTAATCCCAGCACTCTGGGAGGCTAAGACAGGCAGATTGCTTGAACCCAGGAGTTTGAGACCTGCCTGGGCAACATGGTAAAACTCTGTCCCTACTAAAAACAAAAACTAGCCGGGCGTGGTGGTGCATGCCTGTAGTCCCAGGTACTTGGGAGTCTGAAGCAGGAGAATTGCTTGAACCTGGGAGGCGGAGACTGCAGTGAGCCAAGGCTGTGCCACTGAACTCCAGCCCGGGTGACAGAGTGAGACTCTGTCTCAAAAAAAAAGAAAATAAAGGTTGGATAGATGAGGCACAGTAGCCCTGCACACAGAAAATACCGTAGGACCCCCCAGTTGTTGACGTTCGTTGAGATGCTGGGGAGCACCCTTGTTAACCAGGCAGTCAAATGGGAAGACTTCGGCAAAGCGACGCCATACATTACCTGTGTCCTGGAGAGCTTGACAAAATCCGCCAGCACAAACCAGTGGACGTTCTCAGTACAGGGAGGCGTGGTGAGTGAGCCGTGGTAGCTGTAGTAGTGCTGGAGGTTCTTGGGCAGCATGTCCTGAATGTCAAGGCCAGTCAGGGTTGTTCTTTGTCCTGACCAAGAAGACAGAAGGTAACAGAATGTCAGGGACCACTGCTGCCCCTCAGGAGGACAGCTTAGGCCCAGGCCTCTCCAGGTTCCAATCTCTCGAGTTCAGCAGAATATAGAAGCTGATGATTAGGAAACAATTTTCCAGTTTACTTCTCCCTGGAAGGGATTGAGGGGAGAGACTTTGGGGACAGACGCACTCAGACACCTCCTCCTGGCTGAGTGCTCTTGGCTGGGTGCTCGCTCTGCAGCCATTTTCTCATCTGTGGAATGGTCAGCAGGATTGCTGTGAGGGTAAGGAGGTAACGTCTGGAAAGCAGCTGGCATTGAACCACTACATAGGGAAGGACTCCTACATGTAACTGCTGTGGTCACCATTATCATGGCTAGGCAGAGGACATATTTTATGATCAATGAAAGAAATAACTATGGCCCCTGGAGACTTCTGGGTAAGTGCCCTCAAAGAAAGACCAAAATGCCTTGGTTTGGGCTCATTGAGAAGTGGGTAGACTGCAGTTGTAAATGCAGAATCAGGCCAGGCGCAGTGGCTCACGCCTGGAATCTCAACACTCTGGGAGGCCAAGGCGGGGAGGATTGCTTGGGGCCAAGAGTTCAAGGCCAGCCTGGGCAACACAGGGAGGCCCCGTCTCAAAAATAAGTTTAAAAAAATTTTTTTTTTTTTTTGAGACAGAGTCTCGCTCTGTCACCCGGGCTGTAGTGCTGTGGCCGGATCTCAGCTCACTGCAAGCTCCGCCTCCCGGGTTCACGCCATTCTCCTGCCTCAGCCTCCCGGGTAGCTGGGACTACAGGCGCCGCCACCTCGCCCAGCTAGTTTTTTGTAGTTTTTAATAGAGACGGGGTTTCACTGTGTTAGCCAGGATGGTCTCGATCTCCTGACCTCGTGATCCGCCCATCTTGGCCTTCCAAAGTGCTGGGATTACAGGCTTGAGCCACCGCGCCCGGCCAGAAAATTTTTTTTTTTAATAATAAATGCAGAATCAGAACCAAGCCAGGGTCCAGGTGTAGGCATCTGGTCCTGAGCTCTTCCTGCCATGCCAGCTGGGAACCAAGCCCAGCCACAGGCGGGGCGTAGGGAGGGGCCACTTGCACCAGGGCCTGCAAAGCTCCTACAGGAGCCACATCTGCTCCTGCTCTAGAGAGGCCCTTGTTCCATTCATGTCAACAACGCTGAGCCCCTGAGCTCGGCACGAGACTCTCAAGGCAACACAGGATTGAGCTGGGTTTTGCTTCACTTTCCCTGAGTGCTTTTGCGCTTCTTAAAGGCAGAGAATACAGTTTTGAGACATACGTAGATAGGCCTGTTCAACCAAGGCCACAATGTCTCAGGGTGCATAAGCCCATGAGTAGGCAAAAGAGTTCTAAGTTTTATTATTATTGGAAGATTCCAAGACATAACCTCCAAAAGGACTCTGTGGTAGAGATCTATTTTTGTAACTCTAACATATTTAAGTGAAAGCCAAGAATTCCAGAATCAGGATGCAGCCGCTATAGAAAATAGTATAATGGTTCCTCAAAAAATAAACATACAGCCAGGTGTGGTAGCCACACCAGGTGTGGTAATCCCAGCACTCTGGGAGGCCAAGGTGGGCGGATCATTTGAGGTCAGGAGTTAGAGAACAGCCTAGCCAACATGGTGAAATCCCATCTCTACTAAAAATACAAAAATTAGCTGAGCATGGTGGCACGTGCCTGTAATCCCAGCTACTCGGGAGGCTGAGGCAGGAGGAGTGCTTGAACTTGGGAGGCGGAGGTTGCAGTGAACCGAGATCGAGCCACTGCATTCCCACCTCAGAGAGACTCTGTCTCAAAAAACAAAAAACAACAACAAAAAAATTTTTAAAAATTGGTTCCCACATGACTCAGCAATTTAACTCCTATCTACCCAAAAGAAATGAAAGCAGGAACTCAAAGAGATACTTGTACACCCATATTCATATTCATTGCAGCGTCACCTCACAATAGCTAAAAGGTGGGAGCCACCCAAATGCTCACCGGTAGTTAAATGGATAAACAGAATATCATACTCCCTTCAGCCTTTTTTTTTTTTTTTTTTTTTTTTTTTGCGGCAGAGTCTCCCTCTGTCCCCCAGACTGGAGTGCAGTGGCGCAATCTCAGCTCACAGCAACCTCCGCCTCCTGGGTTCAAGCAATTCTCCTGCCTCAGCCTCCTGAGTAGCTAGGACTACAGACACTTGCCATAACACCCGGCTAATTTTTGTATTTTTAGTAGAGATGGGGTTTCACCATGTTGGCCAGGCTGGTCTCAAACTCCTGACCTCAAGTGCTCCGCCAGCCTTAGCCTCCCAAAGCACTGGGATTACAGGTGTGAGCCACCTCGCCTGGCCACTTCAGCCTTAAAAAGGAATGAAATTCTGATAACATGCTATAATGTGGGCAAACCTAAAAGACATTACGCTAAGTGAAATAATCCAGACCAAAAAAAAAAAAAGACAAATACTGTATGATTCTACTTATATGAGGTACCTAGAATAGTCAAATTCTTAGAGACAGAAACTGTGGTTACCAGAAGCTGGAAGGGGAGATGGGGAGTTACTGTTGAACGGGTGCAGAGTTTCAGTTTAGGAAGACGAAAAAAGTTCCGGCAATGGAGGGGTGTGATGCTTGCGCCACAGTGTAAATGTACTTAATACTACTGAACTGTACATTTAAAATGGTTTAAGTTGTAAATTTGTTGTTGTTGTTGTTGTTTGAGATGTTGTCTCACTCTGTCACCCAGGCTGGAGTGCAATGGCACAATCTCAGCTTGCTGCAAACTCCACCTCCCGGGTTCAAGCAGTTCTCCTGCCTCAGCCTCCCGAGTAGCTGGGATTACAGGCACCCGCCACCATGCCTGGCTAATTTTTGTACTTTTAGTAGAGACGGGGTTTCACCATGTTGGCCAGACTGGTCTTAAACTCCTGACCTCAGGTGATGGGCCCGCCTCAGCCTCCCAAAGTGCTGGGAGGTGTGAGCCACCGCTCCCGGCCTTAAGTGGTAAGTTTTAATTGAGGCTGTGGGACTGCATGGAGTCACTGAGATGAGACAGAGCCTGACTCCACCCAACACTTAGAGCAGGAGCCAGAGAGTGAGAGGGCAGAGCTGGGGCGCGCCGGACCACCCTTTGAAGGTAAACTAAGACAAGAGAAGAAGAGTGGCCCATAGATCTGCCCACCACTCTGGCTCGGTGGAGCAGTGGCCAGCTCAGGGTGGGGTGGGTGAGAAAGGAGAACAGGACTATTCTATGACCTTTTCAAGCGGAGCCAGAGAACTGGGGGACAGCTGGGGAAGTAGCAATGGTTTTGAAAAGTAAAAAGAGCTGGGCCCAGTGGCTCATGCTTGTAATCCCAGCACTTTGGGAGGCCAAGGTGGGTGGATCACCTGAGGTCAGGAGTTGGAGATCAGCCTGACCAACATGGAGAAACCCCGTCTCTACTAAAAATACAACATGGAGAAACTAAAAACACAAAATTAGCCGGGTGTGGTGGTGCATGCCTATAATCCCAGCTACTCAGGAGACTGAGGCAGGAAAATCGCTCGAACCCGGGAGGCGGAGGTTGCAGCTAGCCGAGATGGCGCCATTGCACTCCAGCCTGGGCAACAAGAGCGAAACTCCGTCTCAAAAGAAAGAAAGAAAAAAAAAAAAAGCCGGGTGCAGTGACTCACACCTGTAATCCCAGCACTTTGGGAGACTGAGGTGGGCAGATCACGAGGTCAGGAGATCGAGATCATCCTGGCTAACATGGTGAAACCCTGTCCCTACTAAAATACAAAAAATTAGCCAGGCGTGGTGGTGTGTGCCTGTAGTCCCAGCTACTCAGGAGGCTGAGGCAGGGGAACCACTTGAACCCGGGAGGCAGAGGTTGCAGTGAGCTGAGATCGCGCCACTGCACTCCAGCCTGGTGACAGAGCAAGACTCCATCTCAAAAAAGAAAAGAGAGAAATCAGTGATGCAGAAGAGAGGGAAGAGAATGGCAGGAAAGGAGGCCCTGAGCATGGAAGAGGAGTGGGGTTGGGGCCCACGTGGGAGGGGTGGTGTTGACAAGAGCAGGGATTTGTCATCCATTGCAGCTGAAGAGAGGACGTGGAATCTGGTCCAGATGCACGTGGGTTAAGAAGTGGAGTGTTTCTGCCCATGGCTTCTGCCTTCTCAATGGAGTGGGAGTGAAGGTGAAGGATTACCCTGAAAACACTTACTACAGCAGCTTCATTTCTCATCTGGCCAACATCACATCCTGGAGCCCAGGCACAGGGGCTTCAGGAGAGAGGAGAAAGCGTGTGACAAGAATTTGGGAGGTCAGAAAGAAAATGCCCAGGGTGGTACTTTAGGATTTCTGGGCACTGTTCATATTTGTAGCTATAAAAAAAAAAAAAAAAAAAAAAAAATACCAGTTGGCCAGGTGCGGTGGCTCATGCCTATAATCCCAAAACTTTGGGAAGTTGAGGCGGGCGGATCACTTGAGCCTAGGAGTTGAAGACCAGCCTGAGAACATGGTGAGACCCTGTCTCTACTAAAAATACAAAAAACCAGCCAAGCATGGTGGTGCACCTGTAGTCCCCGCTACTCAGGAGGCTGAGGTGGGAGGATCAACCGAGCCCCAGAGGTCGAGGCTGCACTGTGTCATGATCGCACCACGGCACCCCAGCCTGCACGACAGAGTGAGACCATGTCTCAAAACTAATAGCGATAATAATACCAGTTAGATGTCTATGGATTCCTGTCCAACTGCATTCAGCCCTTTGGCTGCCAGCTCTGAGTTGGTCTGGAGCTTTGCCAGGTGAGTTCGTGGAGGGGTAGAGGAGTGAGGGCATAGAGGGTGTTTGCATGGGAGTGTTGAGGGAGACTTGAGAGTGTTGGGGTGGAATCTAAGCTGGGAGAGAGATGAAAGAACACAGGCGTCACTAAGAGCAAGAATGTGGAAGCCTCAGGTTTGGAGGACTCGGGTCAGGTGAGTTGCAGGAAGGGCTGGGTGCTGAAGTCAGAGGACTGGGAGGCTGGGAGGTGCGGGCGGAATGGGACATGTGAAGTCGAGAATGCAGAGCTGATGTGGTTATAGCTCAGTCAAGGGTTGACCCTGGGCGGGAGATGGCTCTTACAAGAATGCTGCCTTCTGGAGGCAGAGGGGACGGAAGAGCACCCCGAGTGTCTGTATGTCCAAGTGGGATGACGAGGGCTTCCCTCTTGACATTCATCTCAGCCTGGAGCCAGGTGGACATCTCTCTAGCTGCCAGGACTGTCACTGCCAGCTGAGGTGACAGCCATCGAAGCAAGGATATCCCTACTTAGTGCAACTCCAGCCAGAAGTTCCAATCATAGGAAGTGACACATTGAATTTATGCACAGCCTTCTCAGAGAGGTTTGCTGCCTAAGCCAACAGCAGAAATCACTGGAACAAGTAATCTGGCACAGGGAGGGGTGGACCCCCTTGGCAGGGCCCACTGGCCACCCTCCCCACCAGCATCAATCCCCCGCCCCCTGAGCACACCCCACACTCATTCCCTTTCCCTCCTGCAGCCACAATTGGCTTCCCTTACCTGGGTACTTGATGTTGGCCAGATGAGAAATGAAGCTGCTGTAGTAAGTGTTTTCAGGGTAATCCTTCACCTGCAACGAAGCGCAGAGCACTGAGCGTAAGTGAAGAAGAGGCCCCAGCACCATCTCTACTCATCCAGCCGCTCAGCTTTCTAGTTGATTGGGCTGAGCCTAGAGAGTAAGGAGAGGCAGCCTGTGCCCTGTTGTGTTTTGGCAGAGACAGTCTGACCTTTGCTACCAACCACACAGGTTCAGGAGTCCCTCCAGAAAGGCACTATCTTAAGTATTTTGGCAGCTTCCAGGGAAAGAAGCTTCTCAGTCATTGGTGATGCCCTCAGAAATGGCCAACACTTACTCTAAAAAAGTCCCCTGCGTGCTTGTTTTTGTTTGTTTGTTTGTGGGTTTTTTGTTTGTTTATTTGTTTGTTTTTTGAGAGGGAGTCTTTCTCTCTTGCCCAGGCTGGAGTGCAGTGGGGTGATCTCAGCTCACTGCAACCTCCGCCTTCCGGGTTCAAGCTATTCTCCTGCCTCAGCCTCCTGAGTAGCTGGGATTACAGGTGCTCACCACTACGCCTGGCTAATTTTTTTGTATTTTTAGTAGAGATGGGGTTTCACCACGTTGGCCAGGCTGGTCTCGAACTCCTGACCACCTCGGCCTCCCAAGTGCTGGGATTACAGGTGTGAGCCACCACACCCAGCCTGTGTGCTTGTTTTGGGCAGTGTCAGCTACAGTCAGATTCTTTGTGATGAGGAGGGCTTGATCTCACGAGCTCCCTTCTTCATCCTCAGGACTTCCGACAGAGAGCCAGACGTCCAAGGCAGAACGACTACAATTCTCCCAACACCAAATAACTCTTTTGAATGAGTATTGGCTTTAAAAGTCAGAAAAGTTGCTTTGGGTGAAAAAGGTCTATTTTCAGTGCTTCTTTTCAGTCAAGTGGTTGATCTCTTTCACTGCGCATAAATTTGGCTTTCTTGGCTTTCTGACTGCATTTGCTATTTGTTTTCTAGATGTCTCGTGCCTTTATTGTTGCATTGTTCCACATTTACTGCCTTCTTTTGTGTTAAGCAAATACCTTTCATGTACCATTTAATCATTTTTAGTTATTTTCTTAGTGGTTGCTCAAGTGATTACCATGTACAACTCAATCACAATCTATGTCAGGTTAATATTAATTTAATTTCAGTAAAAGATAGCAACTTTGCTTCAAAAGAGCTCTATTTCTTCCTCTTCCTTTCTTCTATTTTTGTCATATGTATTACATCTACATATATTATAAGCCAGTGGTATATATAGTGGTATAGTCGTTGCTTTAAATAATCTTGATGGTTTTTAAAAAGAAATTAAAAGAAGAAAACACAAAAAATATATGTGTGTAGTCTTCTCTGTTCTCCATTTCCAGTACTCTTCACTTCTTTCTGTGGATCAGAGTTACTGTCTGGTGTCATTTTCTTTCAGCCAGAAGAGCATCCTTATATGTGACTTGTAAGATAGGCCTGCTAGCAATTATACTGGTTCTTGTATATCTGGGAATGTCTTTGTTTCACCTTCATTGTTGAAGGGTGGTTGATTGGATATAGAATTGTTGATTGACAGTCATTCCAGCGTGTTCTGATGACTTGAAAAGTCAGCCATTAATTGGACGGTCATTTCTCTACATATAATAAATCCCTTTTCTCTTGCTGCTTTCAGCAGTTTAATTTTTGATGTATCTAGACTTGGGGTTTATTTATCAGACTTGGGGTTTTTTTAGTTTCCTGGATTGGTAAATTTATGTTTTTCCTCAGATTTGAGGCTTTTTGGCCATTATTTTGTTTGTTTTTTTCCTTCCACTTTCTCTCTCTCCTCTCCTTCTGGGACTCCCATTATATATATGTGTGTGTGTGTGTGTGTGTCTGTGTGTGTTGCTATACTTAATGTTGTCCCTGTGAGTCTACAAGGCTATTCATTTTTCTTCTGTCTTTTTTCTCTGTTTTTCAAATTGGATATTTTCATTGCTCTGTCTTCAAATGAACTGATTCTTTTTTTCTTCTGCTGCCTCACATCTGCTTTGGGCCCATCTAGTGATTTTTTTCATTTTATTTATTATACTTTTCAACTCTAGACTTTCCATTTGGTGCATCTTTAAAGTTTCTATTTCTCTATTGAGATTCCCTTTTTGAGTCATTGTCATCATATTTTCCTTCAATTCTTTGAACATAGTTTCCTTTCATTCTTCAAACATTTATGATAGTTGGTGGTTTGTTTCCTTTTTTTCGCTTAGCCACAGCATTGATAGTTGTTTTAAAGTCCTGTCTGCCTAATCGCTCTGAGTCCACTCAGGTCAGTTTCTGTTGATTGATTTGAGTTATTTTTTCCTCCTAAATATGGATTACATTTTCCTATTTCTTTGCATGCCCAACTTTTTTTTGTTTTGTTTTGTTTTTAAGATGGAGTCTCGGCCGGGCGCGGTGGCTCAAGCCTGTAATCCCAGCACTTTGGGAGGCCGAGACGGGTGGATCACGAGGTCAGGAGATCGAGACCATCCTGGCTAACACAGTGAAACCCCATCTCTACTAAAAAATACAAAAAACTAGCCGGGCGAGGTGGTGGGCGCCTGTAGTCCCAGCTACTCGGGAGGCTGAGGCAGGAGAATGGCGTGAACCCCGGAGGCAGAGCTTGCAATGAGCTGAGATCCGGCCACTGCACTCCAGCCTGGGCGACAGAGTGAGACTCCGTCTCAAAAAAGAAAAAAAAAAAAAAAAAAGATGGAGTCTTGCTTTGTCATCCAGGCTGGAGTGTAGTGGTATTATCTTGGCTCACTGTAGCCTCTGCCTCTTGGGATTGAGTGGTTCTCATGCCTCAGCCTCTGCAGTAGCTGGGATTATCGGCATGTGCCACCACGCCCTGATAATTTTGCATTTTTAGTAGAGATGGGGTTTTTCCATGTTGGTCAGGCTAGTCTCAAACTCCTGACCTCAGGTGATCCGCCTGCCTCGGCTTCCCAAAGTGCCACGATTACAGGCATGAGCCACCATGCCTGGAGTTTTTGTTTTGTTTTGGTTTTGGTTTCCCTCTTGTTGCCCAGGCTGCAGCGCAATGGCACAGTCTCAGCTCACTGCAACCTCTACCTCTCAGGTTCAAGTTATTCTCCTGCCTTGGCCTCCCAAAGTGCTGGGATTACAGGCGTGAGCCACCGTGCCCAGCTTTTTTTTTTTTTTTTTTTTTTTTTTTTTGAGATGAAGTGTAGCTTTATTGCCCAGGCTGGAATGCAATAGCGTCATCTTGGCTCACTGCAACCTCCGCCTCCTGGGTTCAAGTGATTCTCGTCCCTCAGCTTCCCAAGTAGCTGGAGTTACAGGTGCCCACCATCATGCCCAGCTAATTTTTGTATTTTTAGTAGAGATGGGGTCTTGCCATGTTGGTGAGCCTGGTCTTGAACTCCTGACCTCAAGTGATCCACCCACTTTGGCTTCCCAAAGTGCTAGGATTACAGATGTGAGCCACCGTGCCCAGCCCCACCATCTAGATTTTCTTAGAAATGCAGAGGTGTTGACCGGGTGTGATAGCTCACACCTGTAATCCCAGCACTTTGGGAGGCCGAGGTGGGCGGATCACCTGAGGTCAGGAGTTCGCAACCAGCCTAGCCCATATAGTGAAACCCATCTCTACTAAAAATACAAAAATTAGCTAAGCGTGGTGGCAGGCACCTGTAATCCCAGCTACTTGAGAGCCTGAGGCAGGAGAATCGTTTGAACCTGGGAGGCGAAGGTTGCAGTAAGCTGAGATCGTGCCACTGCACTCCAACCTGGGCGACAAGAGTGAAACTTTGTCTCAAAAGAAAAAAAAAAAAAAAGGAAACGCAGAGGTGTTGCCTTTGTCTGATTGGGTTGCAGGTTTCCCTTTGCCCTTCGAACAATGTGTGTCTACGCAACCCCTCTGGGATTCCAGCTCTTTTAAGTCAGCTTGTCCATGTTAACTAAGGTCTGGAGATTGACAGCACAGAAGGAGCACAGTGATCTTCCATCCAGTCAATGTTTCCAAGAACTGTGAGCTTGGGAAAAGATGGAGAGTGATAATGAAGAAGGCTGTTCAACTAGACTTTGCAGACACACGTGGGTAGTTTCTGCTTACCTCAGCGAAGGCTGCCAGTACAGCCAAACCATCGGGTGCATCTTGGGCTATCTCATAGCTCTTGTATTTAGAATTGTAGTGAACAACGTGAATCTGTAAGAGCAAGGTAGGGTGGGTCAAGGGCAGTTCATAGAAATTTGGGTGCTTAAGATTTCCAGGGAAGAAGGAAGAGAAAGAAAGGTGCTCCATCTGAGGCCTCAGACTGTTCCACACAAGCAACTTGGACCTCCATCTCCCTCCATCTAGGCTGCAAATCCCATGAATCAAGAGCAGAAACTTCCCAAAGAATGGAAAGAGCAAGAGTGGGATTCTGGAAGATGGCAGTTTCAGGCCATTTCCCAACCACACCTCCCTCCAGGGCAGACAAGCTGGCAGAGTCTGAAGGGGTCACATGAGGGCATAGGGTTATCCTGGGGTGTCTGGGGGCTTTGCGGGGAGAGTGAGTTTGCGCCCCTTGTCCCAGGCAACCACTGTTAACGTGTAGTCATCCTATGGATGGATTCTGGCAAAAGAGGGAACTCAGAAAATCTAACACAGTCCAGACGCAGAGGCTCATGCCTGTAATCCCAGCACTTTGGGTGGCTGAGGCGGGTGGAACACTTGAGGTCAGGAGTTTGAGACCAGCTTGACCAACATGGCGAAACCCCGTCTTTACTAAAAATACAAAAATTAGCAGGCTATGGTGGCAGGTGCCTGTAATCCCAGCTTCTCGGGTGGCTGAGGCAGGAGAATGATTCGAACCCAGGGGACAGAGGTTGCAGTGAGCCAAGATCACACCACTTCACGCCAGCCTGGGCAAAGGAGCAAAACTCCGTCTCAAAAAACAAAAAAAGAAAATCAAACACATAAAAATCCAGCTGAAACAAAGGAGGGCTTGCCACACCCTGTGGGCTGTGAGGTCCTGCCCACCGGAGTCCTGTAAGGGCAGGACCTTGCCTGAACCCCTGTCACAAAGTGGTGATCCATCAACAGTTGCTGAGTGAATAAAAAATAAACTCAACTTCAGGATAACGTAACTGCTACCTTTGCACAAAGTCTTTTGGCTGTTTTTGTTTGTTTTGTTACTCAGACTGGAGTGCAGCGGCATGATCAGGACTCACTGCAGCCTCAACCTCCCGGCCTCAAGCCATCCTCCCACCTCAGCCTCCTCAGAAGCTGGAGCTATAAGCGTGCGCCACCACTCCTGGCTAATTTTTTTTTTTTTTTTTTTTTGTAGTCACAGGATCTCGCTACGTTGCCCAGGCTGATCTAGAACTCTTGGGCTCAAGCAGTTCCCCTGCCTTGACCTTCCAAAGTGCTGGAATTATAGGTGTGAGCCAGTACACCCGGCCTTGGCTATTTTAATAAGAAAAGTGACGGCCGGCACTGTGGCTCACACCTATAATCCCAGCGCTTTGGGAGGCCAAGGCGGGTGCATCATCTGAGGTCAGGAGTTCGAGACCAGCCTAACCAACGTGGTGAAACTCCATCTCCACTAAAAATACAAAATTTAGTCGGGCATGGTGGTGGGTGCCTGTAATCCCATTTACTCGAGGGACTGAGGCAAGAGAATTGCTTGAACCCAGAAGGTGGAGGTTGCAGTGAGCTGAGATCGCGCCACTGCACTCCAGCCGGGGCGACAGAGCGAGACTCTGTCTCAAAATAAATAAATAAAAAGGAAAGTGACTACAGGGTTTGAAGGAAAGAGGATGCAGTGGGGGTCCTCAGGTACCTCGATCACATGTCTGATCCCGTCCACGGTGTGCTCAGAGCCCCTGATCTTCGAGGATGCTCCTCCCCAGTGAAAGTGCATCTGCTGGGCTATGTACACAGTGCCGTCGGCTGCTGTCATGCGCATGGTGGAGGGCAGGCTGATCTGCACTGGAGAGAAAAGGTGGGGCTGAGAGCAGAGTAGGTGAACACAGAGGGGTCAGGCCTACAGGCTGGGTAGCTTCTCTGCTCACCTCCCACCTGTCTGAGCCTAGGGCAAGTCAATACCATAGACTGACTTAGCATGCCATGAGCAGGGTCGCCAAAGGAGAAGAGGCGTTTGCACACATGGCACAGGGTGAGGTCAGGATGGAGGCCAGGCACTGAGTAAACCAGGCTGGGCAAGTGCCTCTCCCCAGCACACACCTTCCTGCTCAGAACCAACAGGCCAAAGGCAGGACCACAGAGTGGCAGGTCCAGCTTGCTGGCCCCAGGGAAAGGGAAGGTCCTGAAAAATTACGGTCAATGGACATGGAAACTAGAATTCTACTCTCTATCTCTGGCCGATTTTGGAATTTGCCGAAGGTATAAGAATAGGAAATGGGGCCTCTTAGAACTGTTTTCTTTTCTTTTCTTTTTTTTTTTCAGGCTCACTCTGCTGCTCAGGGTGGAGTGCAGTGGCACGATCATGACTCACTGGAGCAACTCACTGCAGCCTCCAACTCCTGGCTTCAAGGGATCCTCCCACCTCAGCCTCCCGAGTAGCTGGGACTACAGGTGCCCGCCACCACACCTGACTCATTTTTGTATTTTTAGGAGAGATGGGGTTTCACCATATTGGTTAGGCTGGTCTCGAATTCCTGACCTCAAGTGATCCACCTGCCTCAGCCTCCCAAAGTGTTGGGATTACAGCCATGAGCCACCACACCCAGCTGAAATCTCTGTCTTTTGGAATGAACTACACAAAAAGGAAAAATGGACTCAGTTACTAAGAAAAGTGACTAAGAAAAATACCTATGAAGATACAACTTTAGCGTTGGAAAGGACCAGGCAGCATGTGTCTCAAGAGCGAGATCTTCCCATTTATTTATTTATTTATTTATTTATTTTGAGACAGAATCTTACTCTGTCACCCAGACTGGAGTGCAGTGGCATGATCTAGGCTCGCTGCAACCTCTGCCTCCTGGGTTCAAGCGATTCTCCTGCCTCAGCCTCCCCAGTAGCTGAGATTACAGGAATATGCCACCATGCCCGGCCAATTTTTGTATTTTTAGTAGAGACGGGGTTTCACCACATTGGCCAGGCTGGTCTCAAACTCCTGACCTCAAATGATCCGACCTCCTCAGCCCCCCAAAGTGCTGGGATTATAGGCATGAGCCACCACACCCGGCAAGATCTTCCTATTTAAAGTCATCAGTGGTGGCTGTAAACAAGAACATTTTCTTAAAAGACAGCAAATATGAGGTATTTAAAACCCGTCAGATGCCCCCCTTCTTCCTTTCCAAATTGTCTAAAGGAGCAGGGAGCTATGATTAAATTCATAAACGTAATGTGCTGTAACGCAGTAATCTAGCCTGAAAGGTTTTCACCAGCCGTTTGGCAGAACACAAGTGCTTGGTATTTACAGCTTGAGATGTGGCTGGCCTCAAAAATCAATGCTTGCAAGAAAAGGAGGCATGCAAGGTCAGCGATGCTGAAAGCGGATGGGAGCTGAGGAACTGAGGACCGGAGCAGAGCTCCCTAAATAGACAGTCAGCACCACAGAAGAAATGAGAGAGGTCCTCACAATTTCCCCAAAACACAGCCCCCGGGAGACGGAATGTGTTACTTCTGGTTACACTGACAGGCCCACACAGGCCCAATTGGAAAAGAGCCACAAGCCTGAGCCTGTTGTTGTGTTTTTTTTTTTTTTTTTTTTTTTTTTAAGACGGAGTTTCCTCTTGTCGCCCAGGCTGGAGTGCAACGGTGCGATTTCAGCTCACTACTTCCTGGGTTCAAGCGATTCTCCTGCCTCAGTCTCCCCAGTAGCTGGAAATACAGGCACCCGCCACCATGCCTGGCTACTTTTTGTATTTTTAGTGTAGACAGGTTTCCACCATGTTGGCCAGGCTGGTCTTGAATTCCTGAGCTCAGGTGATCCACCCACCTCGGCCTCCCAAAGTGCTGGAATTATAGGCGTGAGCCACCACACCGGGCCATCATTGTGCTTTTGAAAAGGCAAGGCCAAAAGTTAACTGGCTGTTCCCAAAAGTCAACTGGCTGAAACTTCCAGATCTGCAAATCAACTTAACTTCCAGAAGAGGCTGCTCCCCTTTATGGGAACCCAATGTAATCAGTTTCCTATCAGAAGAGAAAAGTCACATAATACAAGAATTAGCTGTGCTCAAGAAACAATCAGCAAACTGTCAAGGTCATGGAAGTCAAAGACTGAGAAACTGACTGAGATTGGAAGAGACTTAAAGAGACCTGACAGCGAAGTGCAATGTGGAATCCTGGGTTAGACCCTGGACCAGAAAAATATAGGAGTGAGAAAGTCATGTCATTCAAATGAGGTCTGGAGTTAACTGTATTGTATCATTTAAATTCAATAATAATTGTACCATGGTGGCTGGGCGTGGTGACTCACTCCTGTAATCCCAGCACTTTGGGAGGCTGAGGTGGGCAGATCACCTGAGGTTGGGAGTTCGAGACCAGCCTGACCAACATGGAGAAACCCTGTCTCTACTGAAAAAAAAAAAAAAAAATACAAAATTAGCCAGGCATGGTGGTGCAAGCCTGTAATCCCAACTACTCAGGAGGCTGAGGCAGTAGAATTGCTTGAACTTGGGAGGCAGAGGTTGCAGTGAGCCAAGATTGTGCCACTGCACTCCAGCCTGGGCAACAGAATGAGACTCCATCTCCAAAATAATAATAATAATAATAATAATTGTACTATGGTTATAAGATATTAGTGCTAGGGGAAGTGGGCAAAGAACATGTGGGAAATCTCTGTACTACTTTCGAAATTTTTCTAGTGAAAAGCTATTTCACTAGAAGTTGATGCCGGGCACAGTGGCTCACACCTGTAATCCCAGCACTTTGGGAGGTCAAGGAGGGCAGATCACTTGAGGTCTAGAGTTCAAGTCCAGCCTGGCCAACATGGAGAAACCCCATCTCTACCAAAAATACAAAAATTAGTCAGGCATGGTGGTGCAAACCTGTAATCCCAGCTACTCGGGAGGCTGAGGCAGGAGAATCACTTGAACCCAGGAGGCAGAGCTTATAGTGAGCCAAGATCACGGCCACTGCATTCCAACCAGGGCGACAGAGTGAGACTACATCTCAAAAATAAATAAATAAAATTGAAAAAGAAAAAGGAACCACCAGCCTCCTGCCTCCCCGCTGAACATTAAAAAATCAAAACCTGTGTAGAATTCTGTGTCACTCATGGGCGCCTGTTTGAGGACTTATCCTTTTATGTTCAGGTCTTTTCTGCTCAAATGTACCATTCAGTGAACATTTTGAATTTGCTCTGTCAGGATCTGTGGCAAGTACCATGATGAAAAGATGAATACGCGGTTATCCATATATTCAAGGAACTTCATAAAAGAAGTAGCCAATAGCAATTATTAAGAAAATAGTATATATTAAGAAAACACTGAACACTAGAGGCCCAGTACCTCAGGCATTTAAGCTTTTCTGGAGCCTATCAAATGTATTTTGGAAAATTTAAATACATATTTTTTTGTTGTTGAGACAGGGTCTTACTCTGTCACCCAGGCTGGGGTGCAGTGGCATGACCTCAGCTCACCGCACCCTCTACCTCCCAGGCTCAAACAATCCTCCTGCCTCAGCCCTTCAAGTAGATAGGACTACAGGCACACACCACCATGTCCAGCTAATTTTTAAGTTTATTTGTAGAGACAGAATTTCACTATGTTGCCCAGGCTGGTCTCAAACTCCTGGGCTCAAGCAATCTGCCTGCCTTGGCCTCTCAAAGTGCTGGGATTATAGGAGAGCCACTACACCTGGGCAATATGTATTAATGGATCAGTGCCGGCTTACCAACTGTTACTAGTCTACAGCAAAACAGATCAATTGGGAGTTAGTTTTAGAAATTTTGTAGCAATTTGTGTGTCTCAATAGCCTGTGTTTCAATTTGAATTTCTCTTTGTTGAAATGTTGAATCTAATTTAATTTAATTTTAAAATGAGGAGGCCAGGCCTAGCAGCTCATACCTGTAATCCTAGTAATTTGGGAGGCCAAGGCAGGCAGATCACCTGAGGTCAAGGGTTCAAGACCAGCCTAGCCAACATGGAGAAACCTCGTCTCTACTAAAAATACAAAACTTGCCCAAAAACATGGACAAAATCTATACACGGAAAATCATAAAACTAATGAAATAAATCAGGAAGAACTAAATAAGTGGAGAAATATTCCATGTTCACAGATAGGAAGACTTAATACTATTTCAACGTCCATCCTTTCCAACTTGGTCTATATGGTACCGAAAAGGGGTCCCGATCCAGACCCCAAGAGAGGGTTCTTGGATCTCACACAAGAAAGAATTTGGGGTGAGTCTACAGAATAAAGTGAAAGCAAGTTTATTAAGAAAGTAAAGAAATAGGCCAGGCGTGGTGGCTCATGCCTGCAATCCCAGCACTTTGGGAGGCCGAGGCAGGTAGATCACTCGAGGTCAGGAGTTCAAGACCAGCCTGGCCAACATGGCGAAACCTCGTCTCTACTAAAACTTAACAGGGGCATCACAGTGCACGCCTGTAATCCCAGCTACTTGAGAGGCTGAGGCACGAGAATCACTTGAACCGGAGGCAGAGGTTGCAGGGAGCCAAGATAGCACCACTGTACTCCAGCCTCAGAGCAAGATTCTGTCTCCAAAAAAAAAAAAAAAGGAAGTAGTGGAATAAAAAATGGCTGCTCCAAAGGCACAGCAGCTCCAAGGGCAGCTGGTTGCCCATTTTGATGGTTATGTCTTAATTATATGCTAAACAAGGGGTGGATTATTCATGCCTCCCCTTTTCAGACCACATAGGGTGACTTCCTGACATTGCCATGGCATCTGTAAACTGTCATGGTGCTAGCTGGAGCGTAGCAGTGAGGATGACCAGAGGTCACTCTCGTGGCCATCTTGATTTTGGTAGGATTTGTCAGGCTTCTTTATTGCAATCTGTTTTATCAGCAAGATTTACGACCTGTATCTTGTGCCAACCTCCTCTTTCATCTTGTGACTTAGAATGACTTAACCTCCTGGGAGTGCAGTCCAGTAAGTCTCAGCCTTATTTTACCCACCCCCTATAAAAGATGGATCACTCTGGTTCAAATGCCTCTGACATTACTATACAATCAAGCAAGCTCTTGGTATTTACCCACATGAATTGAAAACACACAAACCTGCACATGGAATTGATTGATTGATTGATTGAGAGAAGGTCTCGCTGTCACCCAGGCTGGAGTGCAGTGGTACGATCATAGCTCACTGCAGCCTTGACCTCCCAGGCTCAAGCAAGCCTCGCACCTCAATCTCCTAAGTAGCTAGGACTGTATGTTTGAGCCACCATGCCAGGCTAATTTTTTGATTACTTTTCTAGGTCTCACTACATTGCCCGGGCTGGTCTCAAATTCCTGGGCTCAAGTGATGCTCCCACCTTGGCCTCTCAAAGTGCTAGGGTTAGTGGCATGAGCCACCATGCCTGGCCTGCACACAGGTTTTATAACAGCTTTATTCATAACTGCCAAAACTGAGAAGCAACCCAGATGTCTTTGGATAGGGGAATGGATAAACTGTGGTTCATCCAGGCAATAGAATATTCAGCACTAAAAAGAAATGAGCTATTAAGCCATGAAAAGACATGAAGGAACCTTAAATGCATATTACTCAGTGAAAGAAGCCAATGTGAAAAGGCTACATTCTGTATGATTCCAACCATGTGACATTTTGGAAAAGGAAAAACTACAGGTCAAATGAAAAGATCAGTGATGGCCAGGGGTTAGGAAGGAAGGGAGAGATGAACAGGTGGACCACAGGGTTTTGATGACACTGAAATGATTGCTCGATACACGTGATTCGAAACCTGTCAAAACCTGACTAGGTGTGATGGCTCATGCCTGTAATTCCAGCACTTTGGGAGGCGGATCACTTGAGGTCAGGAATTCGAGACCAGCCTGGCCAACATGGTGAAACCCCATCTGTACTAGAAATGCAAAAATTAGCCAGGCGTGGTGGCACGTGCCTGTAATCCCAGCTACTGGGAAGGCTGAGGCAGGGGAATCCATTGAACCAGGGAGGCAGAGGTTGCGGTGAGCCGAGGTCATGCCACCCCACTCCAGCCTGGGCGTAGGGCAAGACGTCGTCTCAAGTAAAAGAATCTTGCAAAACCAAAAATTAACAAACCTTTAATACATCACGTCAACTTTATTGTTAAGCTTAGTGTTCATCAAAATCTCATTAGAGTCAAAGTTTGTAGATTATTTTTTTTCGCTTCAGTAGAATTCCTGAATGTGCTTGGAGCTTGCTGAAAAGTAGCCAGTGTCAATAGCCAAATAACTTCAAAAGCTAAATTATAAAAATCTTTCAAAATACTTTATATCAGGCCATGTGCAGCGGTTCACGCCTGTAATCTCAACACTTCGAGAGGCCGAGGTTGGTGGATCACTTGAGGCCAGGAGTTCAAGACCAGCCTGGCCGACATGCTGAAACCCCATCTCTACAAAAAATACAAAAATTAGCTGGGGGTGGTGGCGCACACCTGTAATCCCAGCTACTCAGGAGGCTGAGGCATGAGAATTGCTTGACCCTAGGAGGCAGAGGTTGCAGTGAGCCAAGATCATGCCACTGCATTCCAGCCCGGGTGACAGATCCATCTCAAGAAAAACCCCTTTACATCAAAAAATAGAATTATGGCCAGTCACAGTGGCTCATGCCTGTAATTCTAGCACTTTGGGAGGCTGAGATGGGCAGATCACTTGAGGCAAGGGGTTTGAGACCAGCCTGGCCAACATGCTGAAACCCCATCTCTACTAAAAATACAAAAAGTAGCTGGGCATGGTGGCACATGCCTGTAGCCCCAGCTATTGGGGGAGGTTGAGGCAGGAGAATCGCTTGAATCTGGGAAGTGGAGGTTCCAGTGAGCCAAGATTGCACCACTGCATTCCAGCTGGGGCAACAGAGCAAGGCACCGTCTCAAAAGAAAAATTTTAAAACATATATATATAATTAATGTGAACTTTGGGTCCACTCTAATGTCCGGCATGCTGTCGTGTGAGGTGAGAACCCCAAAGGAACAGGCTTCCAGACCACAGAAATTTGAGCACAGCCCCAAAGGAAGAAAGGACAGGGTCCTCTGGAAATTGGGAGGAGCGAGCCACTGCAAGCCCCTTGGGAAGCTGGGCTCTTCTCTTCCTTATGCCTTCCCTCTCCTGGGCCCTCAGCATGAACCCCACACTCAGCAGGGGCTGCCCCCGGAGATCCCTCCATCACTGATTTCTTCCCGCCCGCTGTCCAGGGAGGGTGAACAAAGCCACTGCCTTTGGCCTTTGTGCTTCACCCTTTCTCCACAAGGAGAGGACAAGGAGAGGAGGAAGAGTTCAGCCTGCCAATCTGGAAGCGCCAGAGAGTAATTTTGGAAACAAGAGCTTGATGTTATGATGAAAATGAGGCTTTTGTTCATTCTTTGTGTATTTCAGGGCTCTTGGCCACATAAACCTGAGTCCTTTTACAGACAAAGCTTCATTCTCCAATTTGCTACTTTCACCAGTGCTATAAAGGATAATTGGTTTTCTTTCTTTTTTTCTTTCTTTTTTTTTTTTCTGAGATGGAGTTTTGCTCTTGTTGCCCAGGCTGGAGTGCAATGGCATGATCTTGGCTCACTGCAACCTCCGCCTCCTGGGTTTAAGCAATTCTCCTGCCTCAGCCTTCCGAGTAGCTGGGATTACAGGCATGCGCCACCACGCCCAACCAATTTTGGTATTTTTAGTAGAGACAAGGTTTCACCATGTTGGCCAGGCTAGTCTCGAACTCCTGACCTCAGGTGATCTGCCCACCTCGGGCTCCCAAAGTGCTGAGATTACAGGTATGAGCCACCTCACCACGCCAGTTTTATTTTCTTGATTGTGCAAGATAAGAAAACTAAGTCCTGTGACCTTTCTTTTTTTAATTTATTTATTTAAAGAAACAGGGCCTCGCTCTGTTGCCCAGGTTCAAGATAAGAAAACTAAGTCCTGTGACCTTTTTTTTTTTTTTAAGAAACAGGGTCTCGCTCTGTTGCCCAGGTTCAAGTGCAGTGGTGATCTCGGCTCACCACACCCTTGACCTCCCAGGCTCAAGTGATCCTCCCACCTCAGCCTCCCAAGTAGCTGGGACTACAGGCACTCACCACCACTCCTGGCTAACGTTTTGATTTTTTGTAGAGATGGAGTCTCACCAAGTTGCCCAGGCTCTTCTCAAATTTTGACCTCAAGTGATCCTCCCACCTCAGCCTCCTAAAGTACTGGGTTTACAGGCGTGAGCCACCATGCCTGGCCAAGTCCAGTGACTGTTGTATTGCTGTGTGGCAGGCAGGGAACTGTCTCAGCCCAGGCAGGAGTGAGAGAGCGCAGTACCTAAGAAGGATGTGGCCAAGAAACCCGAGAGAGTGCAGTACCTAAGAAGGATGTGGCCAAGAAACCCGACATCTGGGGGTGTGAGCCCATCTTGGCCGTCAGACACTGTGGCCTTGGGCGAGTCCCTCGACCTCCTGAGGCCTCAGACTTCCTGCCTAAAAAATGCCCCCTCCTGGGGTGGTCATGAGGCTCAGAGGAGTTAAGTCAACTTGGAAAATCAGGAGGATGTTCTGCACAAGTAAAGCACAGATTTCAGTTTCCAGGCTGGGCGTGGTGGCTCGTGCCTGTAATCCCAGCACTTTGGGAGGCTGAGGTGGGCAGATAACTTTGAAGTCAGGAGTTCCAGACCAGCCTGGCCAATATGGTGAAAGCCCTGTCTCTACGAAAAATACAAAAAAAAATTAGTTGGGCGTGGTGGCGCATGCCTGTAATCCCAGCCACTCAGGAGGCTGAGGCAGGAAAATCCCTTGAACCCAGGAGGTGGAGGCTACAGTGAGCTGAGATCGTGCCACTGCACTCCAGCCTGGGCAACATAGTAACACTCTGTCTCAAAAAAAAATTTTTTTTTAATTTACAGTTTCTCATATTGGATTCCTGAAGTGGGGCATCCCCATGGCCCTGCTTTTTCTGTCTGACCTTCACCTTCTTTCTTGTAGGGAGCAGAAAACCAGAGCTTCCTTCTTAAAACTCTGAGAAACCCTGGTCCTACCTGTCAGGTGCTTTGAGCTGAATAGACTGAATATAGGAACTGTGGAAAAGCTGACCCCAGCTGACGGACAGAGAGTCCCCGTGGGAAAGGTGGCTTCAGCAGCACGGCCTGTCCTGCCTGTCGCCTGCTGGGTGGGTTGGGTGAGCTCGAGTAAGAGGATAACATGGCAGGAAGGGACCAGCAGGGAGCTGAGTGGAAAGACAGATGCTGCCCTCCCTAGAAGAGCCACCAGGTTTCCGGGCCGGTCAGCCCTCATGTTCGACACTCATGTTCAAGGCCTCCAGTTCTGAAGCCATGCTCGGTGTCCTGTGTAAGCCACTCCTGGCAGGGACACGTGTCACCTACCTTCCCCTGCAGGCTGCCAGGGGCTGCCCGTGGATTGGAGCCCCTCGCCACCCCTTCCCCTTACCTGTGTGGCCGTTGTTGACCATGGGGAACTCGCCCTCCTGGGTCTCATAGCCCGTCAGCTCGAGCCCCTTCAAGGCGGGGTTGTACCGCACCTTCGTCCTCTGCAGGTTGATGGGCGACTGTCTCTGGCCCCCACAGGCGGGGTAGTGCTGTGGCCAGTGCGCTTCGTCCAGTGCTCCTTCTGAGACAGGAGAGAGACAGTTCAAGGGGCTGCCTGGCTGAGCCCACCCTGCAGGAACCGCACTGGGCCAGAGGCCAGGGCCCGCTGGGCAGGGACCCACTGCAGCACCTTCCAGAAAGCAGAAGCAGGGCCCCCAGAAGGAGGCCAAAAAGACAACGAGGTCAACTCCAAGGACTCTGGCGTTTCAGGGGCTTTGGTCCTAACCTCTAACTCTCCTGTGGCAACTGCTGGCCCTGGGGGCAAGACAGTGTTGTGAAATCAATGAAAGTCTTTTTTTTTTTTTTTTTTGAGACAGGGTCTCGCTCTGTCGCCCAGACTGGAGTGCAGTGGTGCGATCTTGGCTCACTGCAACCTCTGCCTCCCAGATTCAAGAGCTTCTCCTGCCTCAGCCTCCCAAGTAGCTGAGATTACAGGCATGCATCACCACTCCTGGCTAATGTTTGTGTTTTTATTAGAGACAGGATTTTACCGTGTTGGCCAGGCTGGTCTCTAACTCCTGACCTCAGGTCTTGGCCTTCCAAAGTGCTGGGATTACAGGCGTGAGCCACTGCGCCCGGCCTGAGAATCTTTTATACAGAGCGTTTTGCTCTCCTTTGACTTATTTCCAGCTGATGAATGCATGGAGGGGTCCTTGGCTTGCCATTCCTGCGCTGCTCCTGAGGCCTCTGCCTCGTTTCCTCTCAGTGCCCAGCTGTCCTTCCATGCCCCCAGCAAGAACACAGCCCCCACCTCCCCATGCTGCAGGAACCCCCCCCCAGCACTATTTTCTTGCTCCAGCCCCTTTTATGGATTCCCAGTATGGTAAAGACCATCTAGGTGTCTACACTTCTGGATTCAGGGAAACTAGGGAAGCATCAGGTTCCAGGACAACCCAGAGTGAGTACTTTTTTAGAACTCCTGAGAAGAAAGTTTATCTTTTCAGAGAGGATTGATAATCACAGGGGACAGAGTAACATAGGTGAGTCATTGTCATAGGTGACTTGGCCCCCAAACAGCTGTGGAGCTTGGTGGCAGCCATGTGACATGCAGAATCTCTCCTCTGTTCCCTGTGCAGGGGTAGCCGTGTGGTGAGTACACAGCTTGTTTTAAGAAAGGTGTTTGTGGCCGGGTGCAGTGGCTCACGCCTGTAATCCCCACACTTTGGGAGGCCGAGGTGGGTGGATCACCTGAGGTCGGAAGTTCGAGACCACTCTGACAAACATGGAGAAACCCCATCTCTACTAAAAATACAAAACAGTCAGCTGGGCATGGTGGCACAAGCCCTTAATCCCAGCTACCTGAGAGGCTGAGGCAGGAGAATCGCTTGAACCCAGGAGGCAGAGGTTGCAGCGAGCCGAGATCGCGCCTTTGCACTCCAGACTGGGCAACAAGAGTGAAACTCTCAAAAAAAAAAAAAGAAAAGAAAGGAAGGAAGGAAGAAAGGTGTTTGTACCGGGGCCTCTCACCGCTTTTTGGTTTGTAATCAGGCAAGAGGCCCCTAGCACAACCCCTTCTCAGAGCAAGATGCTTTGGTCCAGGCCACTGTCAGTACTGGAACATCTCTCAGGTGTCCCTGGAAGTCATTTACAAAAGCTACGCTACTCTCAGGTTCTCCCGGAGTCCCTAGTAGCCTTCCAGGAAGCCCACTGTCTCAGAGGCTGGGCAGAGCCTGGGAGGACAAGGACGTCATTGTCTGAACTCTCTTCCTTCACCTCTGAGCCACCTGCCTGCACTGCTTGGCCAAGTGAAGCGGAATGCCCCAGGCTTCTGAGGCACTGCCCTGTGTGAGATCACTGTCCTCGGAAACAGAACGGTTGGTCAGAGCTGGCTGGACTTTCTGAACCTCCCAGGATGTCCCTAATTCCGTTGCCCTTGACTTAACAGATCATCCCATTCATCCTGAAGGAATGCTTCTAGAGCAGCTGAGCTGGGGCGGACTGTGCAGGAAGCAGGTGTTTGTCTCACTTCCTGCATCAGCCAGCGGCCACCAGCCTTGTCATGGACCCCAGTCCGTGGTCCCGTACAGAAAGGAGGGGGACGCGGGAAGAAGCTCTCCTCACTGCCCCTGGAAAGGGCCATTTAGTGTCCACAAACCCCACAGACACGGCCTTCTAGCTGTGGCTCACCTTGGACCAGAACCCATGCTGAATGTCAGGATTTTACATTTCACATTTTAAGAGTCTGGTTTGGGGCCTGGTGCGGTGGCTCACGCCTGTAATCCCAGCACTTTGGGAGGCCAAGGTGGGCGGATCACTTGAGGTCAGAAGTTTGAGACCAGCCTGGCCAACGTGGTAAAACCCCATCTTTACTAAAAATACAAAAGTTACCGAGGCATGGTGATGAGTGCCTGTAATCCCAGCTACTTGGGAGGCTGAGACACGAGAATCGCTTGAACCCGCGAGGCAGAGGTTGCAGTGAGCCAAGATGGCACCACTGAACTCCAGCCTGGGCAACAAAGCAAGACTGTCTCAAAAAAAAATAAAAGTCTGGTTTTGGCCGCCCACAGACCAAAGGGAACTGGGTCCTTATGTCAAGATGTTCTGGGTAAACTGCCTACCATGAAATTTCCAAGAAAGAAGGTCTCGCAAACCCCACAGCACCTTCTGTGAGATTACCGAGAGTTTTTTCTAAGAACTTTATTTTCCACTTACACAGACCAACAAAGCAAATGTCTTTACGAAGAGAAGCAGTGAGTGTGCTTTCGAACCAGCCAACACCGTGAGTGGAAAAAAAATTAAAGCAAAAAGCCTGTAAATAAATCAGGAGTTTGTGAAGAGGAAAGCTATTTCCTTCTTTTCCTTATTTGAAGTTTAAGTTCAGCTTGTTCTCTATACCTTCTGAGACACTGAAAAGGTAACATCTGAAGCCACAATGAGCAGATCCCCAACAGATGGCAGGTGGGCTGCCTGGCCATCCTGGGAAATGCCCTAAAGGAGGACTCTTGGCCGGGCGTGCTGGCTCACGCCTGTAATCCCAGCACTTTGGGAGGTGGGCAGATCGCCTAAGGTCAGGAGTTCGAGATCAGCCTGGGCAACATGGTGGAACCCTGTCTCTACTAAAAATACAAAAATTAGCCAAGCATGGTGGCAGGCGCCTGTAATCCCAGCTACTCAGGAGGCTGAGGCAGGAGAATCACTTGAACCCAGGAGGCGGAGGTTGCAGTGAGCAGAGATCACGCTACTGTACTCGAGCCTGGCCAACAGAGTGAGACTCTGTCTAAAACAAAAAAAAACGGGGCGCTTGTCCTGTTGTAAGGCTGTGAGGGTAACTGAGGGAGTGTGCAGGGGCTAGGGGCTTACCTGAGTAGGTCCAGTTAGACCCATGCTGGGCCTGGCCACCCAGCAGGAACAGGGACAACAGAGGCACCAGGGCCCTCATGGTGCTGCACATCTGGAATGAAGACTGATTCCCGCGAAGCTCTTCTTTTAAAAGATCAGAAACTGTAAATAACAATTTACAAGTGATCCGCCCAACTGGCTAAGCCACTCTTTGCTGCACCCACTAAAACAATAACACCCTCCCCACAACAGCCCTTCTGGCTCTGTGCATTGGGCCAGGCAGCCCCAGCACCTGCCTGATCTCCTCCCATGTCAGTTTCATATCCGGTCAGTCCATGGGTCTGGTTGTTCAGTGACAGGAGCACCTGCAGGGCCGCACAGTGCAGCCATTGTGGACAGGTGACCGCGGAAATGGGAAAAGGCCCAAGGCAGGGAGAAGCAGGATGAAGGACTTTCCTGGACAGTGGGACTTCCTATGCCCTTTCTCCTGACATTAGAGATCTGGGGACTGCCGATGGAATTACCATTGCCTGCAAACTCTGCCCGTCTCAGTCGTGGACACATGCCACCACTGTAGACACGTGGCTGCCCTCAGCCAGGCACCCGGGGAGACGGCCTAGCCTCCATGTTCAGGCATTTCACGGTCCTCTCCTTAAACCAGTGGTTGATCCCGGGTCCCAGCTCATGAGCCACATTCCAATGCATGCCTTTAGGCCATCTGAGCTGGTGTGGGCGTCTGCGTTTCTGCATGGATTTGTTCTGACACCTGCAGGCACTTGGGCACACCTAAGTCAATCAGCCAACTGCCCTCACAGGATCCATGGATTACCTCATCCTGTGTATCTACTTGGCTAGACCGTCCCTGAAACTAGCTGAAGGAGAAACTTTTGAGTTTCGTTTCCCATGCCCTTCCACAAGGTCAAACACAGAGGGCAGCCGGAGCTCCTGCAGGGGGGCTACCGTGCTGCCGGACACAAAGGGCTGCCCCTGCCTTGTTGTGGGGAGCTGAACCCCCTCCTGGCCTAGCTTAACTCATTATCCCCTTGGTCCTGGAATGGCAAACGGCAGCAGGCCTTCACAACAAGGATGTTAGCAGTGAACCCAGGCTCTCCCGAATATTTCAAAGACTCCCCGCTGTCATTTCATAGAGAACGTCAGCTGCTGCAAAGAACTTGCTGGAAACTTCAATTTCTAAAGCTCAAGAGCTGAAAGAATCTCAGAGAGAGAGCAAAGCGTGGTCAAGGGCAAGAATTCTGAAACTAGACAGGATCTCTGCCACCTGCTAATTGTGTGACCTTGGGCAAGTTACTCAGTGCTCTGTGCATCAGCTTTCCTTTCTTTTCTTTTCTTTTCTTTTTTTTTCTCTTTCTTTCTTCCTTTCTCTCTTTCTTTTCTTTCTCTCTTTCTTTTTTGAGACAGGGTCTCTCTCTATCACTCAGGCTGGAGTGCAGTGATACGATTTCAGCTCACTTCTCCTGGACTCAAGCAATCCTCCCGCCTCAGCTTCCCAAGTAGCTGGGACCACAGTCGCATGCCACTACGCCCTGCTAATTTTTGTATTTTTTGTAGATACAGGTTTTCACCATGTTGCTTAGGCTGGCCTCAAACTCCTGGACTCAAGCGATTCTCCTGCCTGGTGCTCCCAAAGTGCTGGGATTACAGGCGTGAGCCACCGCACCTGGCCGCCTCCTTTCTTTAAAAGGAGTTAGTGATAGCACCTCCTTTGTGGGAATTCATCAATAAATGTGCCTGCAGTAGGTGGAGCAGTGCCTGGTGTGTAGCAAATGGCATTAGCATCTATTCAGACCCCTCATTTTACAGGAAAAGGAAGTGACTTACCATTGCCACCCAGCTGGTTAGTGAGGGAACAGGAGGAAAAATGCTTCAATCTCCAGCTTACGGACCATTTCTTTGCAAAAATGAGAAACCCACTCACCTGTCCTTGCTAAATCAGTGACGCACACCTGCTGACGCCCAGCCCTGTGGAAAGGGCTACCTTGTACATCACAAGACCCCACCTCTGCTGAGGAGAGCAAGACCCTTTGCAAGCCCGGGCGGGACCCTTGACGTCGAACTGGCAGAAAAACACGAACTCGGTCATCTGAATTTTTTCTTGGGAATCTGAATTGGGAGACCCAGAAAGAATCAGGGAGCAGCAGACGGGCAGAGACTGAAATGTCAGGCTGTCAGGGAAGCCTGGGAGGACTGGATGAGCCCAGGCAAGGGGAACTGGAGAGGGAAGGAGCTCAGAGAAAGCCTGGGCCACGGGGGAGGGGAAGACGGCCCAGAGAGGGAGGGAGGAAGGAAAGGGCCCTGGAGAGTCAGAGAGAGGAGTGCTGGGGGAGAGCACAGTGAAATGGAGAGGGCCCACCACTCCAGGCAGCTCCCAGCCCCATGGGTCTCACTGCCCTGCGGTGAGCATTTGGAGCTGGCTTCCCAGGAGGGCTCTGGGACTTTCCTTGCCTCACACAGCTCCTTAAAACACAGTGCACAGGCCGGGCATGGTGGCTCACGCCTGTAATCCCAGCACTTTGGGAGGCTGAGGCGGGCGGATCACGAGGTTGGGAGATCGAGACCATCCTGGCTAACACGGTGAAACCCCGTCTCTACTAAAAATGCAAAAAATTAGCTGGGCGTGATGGCGGGCACCTGTAGTCCCAGCTACTTGGGAGGCTGAGGCAGGAGAATGGCGTGAACCTGGGAGGTGGAGCTGGCAGTGAGCTGAGATCACGCCACTACACTCCAGCCTGGGCGACTGAGCGAGACTCCGTCTCAAAAAAAAAAAAAAAAAAAAACAGTGCACATACTGCATCTGTGCGGCTGTGGTGACAGCAGCCCTGCCGCAGAACTGCTGTGCAGCGTATCCACCCATCACATGTGACGCTTTGCCCTGGTTTTGCCTGTCTTTCGCTCAGGCAAGAGCCTGGGCTGGCCAGCAACCTCTTGACCTGGCTGGTGTTGAGAATTGGTGTGAAAGTGAGTGATGAAGGCAATAAGGGGGTCAGATCAGATGATGGACTCTTGGAGTAGCAAGGCCATCTGCCAGCGAGGGCACATTTCTAGAGAGAGGGTCACTCACTTCCCTTCACCGTGCAGCACCCTGCCAAGGACACGCTGGACCCAGAATCAGGTATGGTCAGTAGGGTTGCCTATTTTCTGACTCCTTGTCTACTTCAACTCTGAAATTTTCCATCACCTTTGAACATGAGTCTTCTTCTTGGATTTGGGAGACATGTTGTTTTTTCGGGTTTGCTTTTGTTGTTGGTGGTGGTGGTGGGTTTTTGTTTTTGTTTTTTGGGTTCTGGTTTCTTTGTTGAGACAGAGTCTCATTCTGTTGCCCAGGCTGGAGTGCAGTGGTGCAATCATGGCTCACTGCAGCCTCCCAGGGCTCAGGTGATCCTCCTGCCTCAGCAACCTCCCCCCACTTTGTCCTCTCCAAGTAGCTGGGACAACAGGTGCATGCCCTGTGTCTGCTCTGTTTTTGTTGCTTTTATTTTTAGTGAGTCTCTCTATGCTATGAGCTTCCTTCTGCCTTCATCCAATCACATCCTTGGCTGATCAAGGTTGTTTTTTTAATTCTAAACTCCTATTTTTCTAGGGCCTATGGTTGGATTGGCTGTCTGAGATGAGTTGACAAGCGTATCATTATTACAACATAAGGTCAAAGGGAGAAAGGAGCCTTTGTTCTTCCTTGGTTCTACCACTGCCCCTTGATAAGGCCCACTGAGGCAAGGAAAAAGAAGGGGGCAGGGCAGCATGGCCAGTTCAGGTGGGCAAGAAGGCACTGTCAGCCCAGGTGAGCAGGGACAGATGATGAACCAAATGACTAGGGAGGCACCATTGGCCCAGGCTGCACAGGACCAGCATAAAAGAATGAGTCTGGTGGGCCAGGCGCGGTGGCTCACACCTGTAATCCCAGCACTTTGGGAGGCCGAGGTGGGTGGATCACCTGATGTCAGGAGTTCAAGAACAGCCTGGGCAACATGGTGAAACCCTGTCTCTACTAAAAATACAAAAATTAGCCTGGCGTGATGGTGTGTGCCTGTAATTCCAGCTACTTAGGAGGCCGAGTCACAAGAATCACTTGAACCCAGGAGGCAGAGGTTGCAGTGAACTGAGATCGTGCCACTGCACTCCAGCCTGGGCAACACAGCGATACTGTCTCAAAAACAACAATAAAAACAAAGAAACAAACAAACAAAAAAGAATGAGTCTGGCTACACAAGAATATGCGTATTTTGGCTGTAAGTAACACACAAAGGCTATTGTTCTGTTTCATGCAGGAGTGTGAGCTCATCCTGAAGAATGAATCACTCTGAACAAGTGAGTTCTGATGGTTACAGGCTCAATCCTTTGTAAGCACCAAAATGATTAAAACCTCTAAAATGCATAGTACATTTTTAAATAGATAAAACTGAATGTTATTAAACTTTTCTTAATGACTGAGTTCCACTAATATGAACATCAGTTATTCTCCTGCATTGTAATATATTGATGTCCGCTGTGCCTGTAACACATATATAGATATAAAATTCTCCCGGCAAGAAACAACCCCTGGTCAGGCGCAGTGGCTCACACCTGTAATCCCAGTACTTTGGGAGGCCAAGGGGGGGGTGGGGCAGATCACCTGAGGTCAGGAGTTCGAGACCAGCCTGGCCAACATGGTAAAACCCTGCCTCTACTAAAAATACAAAAATTAGCCAGGCATGGTGGCATGTGCCTGTGATTCCAGCTACTTGGGAGGCTCAGGAAGGAGACTCTGTTGTCTCAAAAAAAAAAAAAAAAAAAAAAGAAAGAAAGAAATTAAGAAAAGAAATGACCCCTAACTGTGATGTTTTTGGATTTCTTTTACCAGGTATTGAGAGGGGAAAGTTAGCTAGCTTAATTGATTACTAACGTAATGCACATCTATGCTCACGGGTATCCATAGGGCCGGGGCATAACCAATCACAACAGAAGCCAGACTTGGTGTGGAAGAGAGTCTGGAAGCTCCCTGCTCTGCCAGGAGTTAACCCTGGATTGGTGGATTGTAGGGAGACTGGGAAGTTCTTGGGAAGGGCTGAGTGGCAGGAGCAGCTGGAGGTACCATTGTGTGTGTATTGATTTGTTTTTTCATTGTTAGCATTCCTTTCTTTCTTTCTTTCTTTCTTTCTTTCTTTCTTTCTTTCTTTCTTTCTTTCTTTCTTTTTCTTTCTTTCCTTCCTTCCTTCCTTCCTTCCTTCCTTCCTTCCTTCTTTCCTTCTTTCCTTCTTTCTTTCTTTCTTTTGAGATGGAGTTTCACTCTTGTTGCCCAGGCTGGAGTGCAATGGCATGATCTCAGCTCACTGCAACCTCCACTGCCCAGGTTCAAGTGATTCTCTGACCTCAACCTCCCAAGTAGCTGGGTTTACAGGCATCCGCCACCACGCCTGGCTAATTTTTGTATTTTTAGTAGAGACAGGGTTTCACCATGTTGGTCAGGCTGGTCTCAAATTCCTGACCTCAGGTAATCCACCTGCCTTGGCCTCCCAAACTGCTGGGATTACAGGTGTGAGGCACTGTGCCCAGCCCACTGTTAGCATTTCTAACATAGGCTTCCAGCTGTTGCCTCTTAGGGTTGTCTGTCTGTCTGTTCTCATCTCCTGGCTTCCTCATCTGTTTGGCAGAAACCAGATGACAACACTTCTTAGAATTACATATACAAGAAGAATGGAGAGAGCTAAGCCAACAGCCCAGAGACTGTCCTCTACCTAAAATACACACACTCTGAAATGCCTTCGGCATTTCGATGCTAAACTCACAGATTTTATTTCCTTTCTGACTTTCAGCTATATCCATATAAATGGAGCATCAACACAAGTAAGTCATTGTGTGAACTAACCCACTTGCAGAATATCCAGCCACAGTCAGGTCCAACTCCACGGGGGTACCCTTGCTTTCTCTCACTAGCCTTCTGGTGATGGATTTTGCAGTCTTAGAGAGCATCTCCAGCCTCACACATCCTCCTGGAATTCAGCACCTGTCGGGTAGGGGTGTCTCCCAACAGGCATCTCCTCCTGTGTCTCTATCCTCTTCCCCACTGGGTACCAGTAACCCACATCCAAAAACAATCAGACCAAAACTCTAGTGGAAATCCTCTTTTCTATCATTAATTTAGGTATAAGCAAAATAGGAACCAAATACCTAAAAATATTTACAGCTCAGCCTGCCATCAACATCCTGTGACCCTTCTCTGTGCAAACTCACCGTCCTCCTGCCACGAGAATTGGATGTTCTGTTTGTATCTCCTGCTGGCACTACCTTCTACTTCTTGGAGTAGACCAGAGTCTTGCTTATATCTCTTCAGTATGCTCCACCCCTAGTTTACATCTGCAAGGCAGGTTTGTATGTCTTTCAGCTCCACCCTTCCCTGGTCAATAAGCAGGTCAAAACCTCCCTTCCTGGTCAAATCCATAATGAGTCCTCACCCTCCCCTCATGCCTAAGGGACCCATTAGGCAAGCAGAAGACTATATTGGTTTCCTGCTGCTGTAACAAATTGCCAAAAACTCAGTGCTTAAAGCAACACAAGTTCATTCTCTTATAAATCTAAAGGTTAGAAATTCGAAATCAGTTTCATTGGGCTATAGTCAAAGTGTGGGCAGAGCTGGCTCCTTCAGAGGTTCTGAGGGGACCAGCTGGTTCCCTTGCATTTTTCAGCTTCTGGTGGCCACCTGCATTCCTTGGCTCATGGCCTCTTCCTTGAATCACTCCAATCTCTTGCTTCCTTTGTAGTTTTCTTAGTCCTTCGTGCAGCTAGGTCTGAGTTCTTGCTCTACGGCCAAGAAGAATAAGGCACACAGACAGTGGAGAGGGAGTAGAATAGAACAGGATTTATTAAACAAAAGGAAAACTCTCAGCAAAGAGAGGGGTCCTGAAAGTGAGGCAGAAATTTAAAAATAATATTAATAATAAGTACTGCACTTATTCACTACAAGAAAAGTAAAAGCTAAGGCCCAGAATGTGGCAAGGCAAGGTTTCAAAAGAAAAAGAAAAGAACAAGTTTTCCTCTGCCTAGCAAGCTCATTTCAAGGACAGTTATAATGCTGTTGAAATAGCCAAGGCTAAAGGAATGGGCTCCAGACACTCCCCCGCTTCCAGAGCAAGGTTGAAGAAAAAAAAAGAGAGAGACAGAAAGATTCTTTTACTGTTACTCTTTTCTCAGGCTTCTTAAGCATTATTATGTTTTACAAATGTCTGTATTTAGCCAGTTCTTGTTTTTCTTTCAATGCAGCTACAAGGCCACCAGCTATGCAAGGTCACAAGTTATGTTATGCTATAGATTACGTGACCTGCCGCCATATGATTAACTGCTTTTGTTTTGCTTCTCTAAGGCCGCTTAGAGAAAACCCCGCTCTGTCTTTGTTCAATGCTCAGCTTTTTGGATGTGAGTCCGCTGAGCCAGTGCACACCTAAAATAAACAATCCTCCGGTTTCTCTCATATTGGTCTCTCCGTTCCTCAGTTTACTGCAACCAAAGCAGGTTGCCAGAAACAGGACTGAGTTCTGTGTCTTTTATGCCACAGAAGCCAGGAAGTCTTCCGTGGGCTTTGTTCAAATGGGAGGGGTAAAATTCCCTCCTAGGAGTGTTGCATCTACCTGTGCCTGGGGTTGACCAGAGTGACTCCATCCTGGTTATTATCCATGAGTGCCTAAACAAAACCCACAGGGGGGCTAAAGCCACAATGCTAATGTTATGTTAATGACATTATAATGAGCTGGGTTAACTGAAGGACATTTAGGTTGATTTATTGCACCTGTACCTTAGTTGGGATAGTCACTTTTAAGCAACATCCTGGCACAAGGGGAAATTGTTAACCACATTTCTTCCCCTCAGCTGTTCTTCAGTTGTTCCTGTGAACATTGTCCCTCTCTGTCCTTCTCCAGAGACCCTCCCTCTCTATCTGCCTAACCAGCCCCTAACTGCCCCCTCCCTCGCTTCCTCCTTTGGTCTTCTTGACCTCCCTCGTATTACAGTCCTTGTGATTACATTTAGGGTTTACCCAGATAATCCAGGATGATCTCATCTCCAGAGCCTTGACTTAATCACATCTGCAAGTCCCCTTTGCCCTGTAATGTTACGTACACAGGTTCCGGGGGATTAGGATGTGGACATTTTTGGGGGGTCATTATTCAGCCTACCACAAAGATATTGGGAATTACCAAGATAAATTAAACCATGAGTTGCTGAAAATTGGATTTAGACTTCAGAGAACGAAGTAATAACCCAGCAATATCATGAAATATACCCCAATGAAGAGCGTCATAGAGGAGCCAAATGAACAAGGGTTAGCCTGTCCAGAGAATGTACTATTGCCAGGAACTTTCTGAGCTTTTTTTTTTTTTTTTTTTTTTTTTTTTTGAGGCAGAGTTTCACTCTGTCGCCCATGCTGGAGTGCAGTGGTGAGATCTCGGCTCACTGCAAGCTCCGCCTCCTGGGATCACACCATTCTCCTGCCTCAGCCTCCCAAGTAGCTGGGACTGCAGGCACCCGCCACTGCGCCTGGCGAATTTTTTGTATTTTTTAATAGAGACAGGGTTTCACCGTGTTAGCCAGGATGGTCTCAACCTCCTGACCTCATGATCCACCTGCCTCGGCCTCCCAAAGTGCTGAGATTACAAGCGTGAGCCACCGCGCCTGGTCTTTCTGAGCTCTTAATGGTCACAGTGATATGACCAGAGTCAGCTGACCAACTGGAAAAGTCCTGGTAACCTGCAAAACAGTAAAGGGAGAAGCAGGGTCAAAGACCCAATGTGAGCGGGGCTCCGTGGCTCATGCCTGTAATCCTACCGCTTCAGGAGACTGAGGTGGGTGGATCACTTGAGCTCAGGAGTTAAAAAGCAGCCTGGGCAACATGGTGAAAACCCATCTCTACAAAAAATACAAAAATTAGCCAGGTGGGGCTGGGGGCAGTGGCTCATGCCTGTAATCCCAGCACTCTGAAAGGCCGAGGCGGGCGGATAATGAGATCAGGAGTTCAAGACCAGCCTGGCCAATATGGTGAAACCCCATCTCTACTAAAAATACAAAAATTAGCTGGGCGTGGTGGTGCACACCTGTAGTCCCATCTACTCGGGAGGCTGAGGCAGAAGAATTACTTGAACCCAGGAGTTAGAGGTTACAGTGAGCCAAGATCACCGCCACTGCACTCTAACCTGGGTGACAGAGCAAGACTCCATCTCAAAAAAACAACCAACCAACCAAACAAACAAACAAAACTAGCCAGGTGTGGTGGTTTGCACCTGTAGTCCCAGCTACTTGTAGGGCTGAGGTGGGAGGATCGCTTGAGCCCAGGAGGCAGAGGTTGCAGTGAGCTGAGATCATGCCACTGCACTCCAGTGTGGGCACCAGAGTGAGACCTTATCTCAAAAAAGAAAAAAAGAAAAAAAAAAGACCCAATGTGGTCAGCCTGCCAGGAGCTAGTGGGACCAGCACTCCTTAAATGTGGCCTTCCTCACCCAAGATACAAGAGCCAACTTTTGGCTGAATCACAGTTTGGCATGTAGAGGGAAGCTCCGCATCAGAAATATACAGTCTTGTGGCAGGGCGCGGTGGCTCAGGCCTATAATCCCAGCACTTTGGGAGGCCAAGGTGGGCGAATCACCTGAGGTCAGGAGTTCAAGACCAGCCTGGCCAATGTGGTGAAACCCCTTTTCTACTGAAAATACAAAAATTAGCCAGGTGTGCGCCTGTAATCCCAGCTACTCGGGAGGCTGAGGCAGTAGAATCGCTGGAACCTGGGAGGCAGAGGTTGCAGTGAGCCAAGATCACACCACCGCACTCCAGCCTGGGCAACAGAGTGAGACTCCGTCTCAAAAAAAAAAAAGAAAAGAAAGAAAAAGAAAAGAGGCCGGGCGCGGTGGCTCAAGCCTGTAATTCCAGCACTTTGGGAGGCCGAGACGGGCGGATCACGAGGTCAGGAGATCGAGACCATCCTGGCTAACACGGTGAAACTCCGTCTCTACTAAAAAATACAAAAAACTAGCCAGGCGAGGTGGCGGCGCCTGTAGTCCCAGCTACCCGGGAAGCTGAGGCAGGAGAATGGCGTGAACCCGGGAGGCGGAGCTTGCAGTGAGCTGAGATCCGGCCACTGCACTCCAGTCCGGGCGACAGAGCGAGACTCTGTCTCAAAAAAAAAAAAAGAAAAAAGAAATAAGAAATATACAGTCTTTTACTTAGTGCCCACACAAACTTCTATCATATTTTTTCCTTTTATTTATTTATTTATTTATTTATTTATTTATTTATTTATTTACTTTGGGTGCAGAGCCTCGCACTGTCACCAGGGCTGGAGTGTAGTAGCGTGATCTTGGCTCACTGCAACCTCCACTTCCCGGTTCAAGCGACTCTCCTGCCTCAGCCTCCTAAATGACTGGGATTACAGGCACTCGCCACCACACCAGGCTAATTTTTTGTATTTTTAGTAGAGACAGGATTTCACTATGTTTGCGAGGCTGATCTCGAACTCCTGACCTCGTGATCCGCCTGCCTCAGTCTCCCAAAGTGCTGGAATTACAGGCCTCCCAAAGTGCTGGGATTACAGGCCTGAGCCACTGCACCCAGCAAACTTTCACTATATTGATCTAAAAATAAAAAAGATATAACAGGGAGAGAGACTCTGTCTCAAAAAAAAAAAAAAAGAGTCAATATACAAAATATAATTGTATTTCTACAAAATGGCAACAATTAGAAAATGAAATGAAAAGTTTTTTAATTTTAAAAATTATACCACTACAGGAACTCTGTATGGTCTTTGTAACTTTTCTGCAAATCTAAAACTATACTAAAATTAAGTCTCTCTTTAAAAACTTCTACCATTTTACAATGGCATCAGAAAATATCAGATGCCCATGAATAACTAATAAAAGATTATTATTATTTTAGGGTCTCACTCTGTCGCCCAGGCTGGAGTACAGCGGCATGATCTTGGCTCACTGCAGCCTCTACTTCCTCGGCTCAAGCAATCCTTAGGCTCCTGAGAAGCTGGGATTATGGTCATGCATCACCACACCCAGCTAATTTTTTGGCATTTTTTTTTGTACAGATGGGTTTTTGTCATGTTACTCAGACTGGTCTGGAACTTCTGAGCTCAAGTGATCTGCCTGTCTTAGCTTCCCAAAGTGTGAAATTACAGGTGCGAGCCACCACACCTGGCCAAAGATTATTGAGAGAAATTCAATACCTGAATAAACGAGGAAATTGGCAAGAATTTTTTTCTTCAGTCTCTGTGCTACTAAAGAATTTCTTTTTTTTTTTTTTTTTTAAGAATTTCTTGGCCCGGCACAGTGGCTCATGCTTGTAATCCCAGCACACTTTGGGAGGCCAAGGCAGGCAAATCACAAGGTCAGGAGATCGAGACCATCCTGGCTAACACGGTGAAACCCCGTCTCTACTAAAAATACAAAAATTAGCCGGGTGTGGTGGCATGCACCTGTAGTCCCAGCTAGAGGCTGACGCAGGAGAATCACTTGAACCCAGGAGGTGGAGGTTGCAGTGAGCTGAGATTGTGCCACTGCACTCCATCCTGGGTGACAGAGTGAGACTCCGTCCCAAAAAAAAAGAAGAAAAAAGAATTTCTTAAACAGAGCTGGGTGTGGTGGCTCACATCTGTAATCCCAGAGCTTTAGGAGGCCAAGGGGGCAGATCACCTGCAGTCAGGAGTTTGAGATCAGGCTAGCCAACATGGCAAAACCCCATCTCTACTAAAAATACAAAAATTAGCGGGGTATGGTGGTACATGCCTACAACCTCAGCTACTTGGGAGGCTGAGACAGGAGAATTGCTTGAACCCAGGAGATAGAGGTTGCAGTGAGCCAAAATCATGCCATTGCTCTCCAGCCTGGGAGACAGAGTAAGACTCTGTCAAAAAAAAGAATTTCTTAAACAGGATATTAAAAAAAGAGATTATGGGCCGGGCATGGTGGCTCATGCCTGTAATCCCAGCACTTTGGGAGGCCAAGGCAGTGGATCATGAGGTCAGGAGATCGAGACCATCCTGGCTAACATGGTGAAACCCCATCTCTAATAAAAATACAAAAAATTAGCCAGGTGTGGTGGAAGGCGCCTGTAGTCCCAGCTACTTGGGAGGCTGAGGCGGGAGAATGGTGTGAACCATGGAGGTGGAGTTTTCAGTGAGCCGAGATCGTGCCACTGCACTCCAGCCTGGGCGACAGAGCAAGACTCTGTCTTTAAAAAAAAAAAAAAGAGAGAGAGAGATTATATGAGCAACACAAAAGTTAAAAACTCGAGGGGCATGGTAGCTCTTGTCTGTACCCAGCACTTTGGGAGGCCAAGGTAGATCACTTGATGCCAGGAATTCAAGATCAGCCTGGACGACATAGCAAGACCCCAACTCTACCGCCCAAAAAAGAAAAACTAAAACCTTTAGTTCATCAAAACATATCATACCAAGTGAGATGTCAAGCCCCATAGTAGGAGAAGTTATTTTCAGTACATATAACCAACAAATGACCCATATCCAGAACATCTAAAGAACACTTACAAATAAATGAGAAAAAAAATCCAGCTCATAGTCAAATAGGCCAAGACTCATAGTACCTTTCAAAAGAGGATTTCCAGATGGCCAATTAACATCTGAAGAGGTTCAACCTCTTTAGTGACAAGAGAAATGAAAATTAAAACCATAGTGATACTACTACAAAGTCACCCTCACCCTGCAGGCAAAAATTTAAAAAGCTACCTGATATGGTTTGGCTGTGTCCCCATTCAAATTTCATCTTGAATTGTAGCTCCCACAATTCCCATGTGTTGTGGAAGGGACCAAGTGGAACGAAATTGATCATGGAGGAGGGTCTTTCCCATGCTGTTCTCATGAGAGTGAATAAGTCTCACGAGGTCTGATGGTTTTATAAGAGGGGGTTCCTCTGCACAAACTCTCTTTGCCTGCTGCCATCCATGTAAAACATGACTTGCTCTTCCTTGCCTTCCACCATGATTTTGAGACCACCCCAGCCAGGTGGAACTATGAGTCCATTAAACCTCTTTCATGTATAAATTACCCAGTCTCGGGTATGTCTATTAGCAATGTGAAAATCGACTAATACACTGACAATACCAAATGTGAGCAAGATTGCAAAGCAATGCGAACTCTCATACATTGCTAGAGAGGGTGCAGGAAATAGGTTCAGCCACTTAGGAAAACACTATCTGCTAAAGTTGATACATCCAAATCCTATGATCTAACAGTTCTGCTCATAGGTATATACCCAATAGGAATCTGTACATTTGGGTGCCAACAGACATGTATAAGAATGCCCGGCTGGGCACGGTGGCTCGAGCCTGTAATCCCAGCACTTTGGGAGGCCCAGACAGGCGGATCACGAGGTCAGGAGATCGAGACCATCCTGGCTAACATGGTGAAACCCTGTCTCTACTAAAAAATACAAAAAAACTAGCCGGGCGAGGTGGCAGGCATCTGTAGTCCCAGCTACTCGGGAGGCTGAGGCAGGAGGATGGCATAAACCCAGGAGGCGAAGCTTGCAGTGAGCGGAGATCCGGCCACTGCACTCTCTAGCCTAGGCAACAGAGCGAGACTCCGTCTCAAAAAAAAAAAAAAAAAAAAAAAGGAATGCTCATGGCAGAGCATGGTGGCTGTCACCTGTAATCCCACACTTTGGGAGGCCGAGGCAGGTTTATTACCTGAGGTCAGGAGTTCAAGACCAGCCTGGCCAACATGGTGAAACACCGTGTCTACTAAAAATACAAAAAAATTTGCCACGCATGGTGGCGGGTGCCTATGATCCCAGCTACTTGGGAGGCTGAGGCAAGAGAATCGCTTGAACTTGGGAGGTGGAGGTTGCAGTGAACAGAGATTGTGCCATTGCACTCCAGCCTGAGGTACAGAGGGAGACTCCATCTCAAAAAAATAAATAAACAAACATAAAATAAAAAATAAAGTGGTCACCCACTTCCCAGCCCCTCTGTGGCTAAACGTAGACATGTCATGCACTTTGAGCTAATGGGATTCTGAGAGGTACATGCCATAATGAAGACGAAAGTTGGAAATATTACGCTAAGTGAAATAAGACAGGCACAAAAGAACAGACGTTATATAATTCCACTTATATGAGGTACCTGGAATGGGTATATTCATAGAGGCAGCAAGTAGAATAGTGGTTAACAGGGGCTGGAGACAGAGGGGAATGGGGAGTTATTTTTTGATGGATACAGGATTTCAGATTGGGATGATGAAAAAGTTCTAGAACTAGATAGCAGTGATGGTTGCACAACATTGTGACTGGACTTAATGCCATCAAACTGTACACTTAAAAGTGGCTTAAGGCTGGGTGCAGTGGCTCACACTTGTAATCCCAAGACTTTTGGAGGCCAAGGCAGGTGGATCATTTGAGGTCAGAAGTTCGACACCAGCCTGTCCAACATGGTGAAACCCCGTCTCTACTAAAAATACACAAAATTAGCCGGGTGTGATGGTGGGCACCTATAATCCCAGCTACGTGGCAGGTTGAGACAGGAGAATCGCTTGAACCAGGAAGGCATTGGTTGCATTGAGCTGAAATTGTGCCATTGCACTCCAGCCTGGGTGACAGAGTGAGACTTGGTCTCAAAAAAATAAATAAATAAATAAGTGGCTTAAATGTTTAGTTTTACAAGATGAAGAGTTCTGGAGATTGGTTTCACCACAATATGAACGTGCATAACTGAACTGTACACCTCAAAATGATTAGATGATTAGGACAGGCTGGGCACAGAGGCTCACGCCTGTAATCTCAGCACTTTGGGAGGCCGAGGTGGGCAGATCACCTGAGGTCAGGAGTTTGAGACCAGTCTGGCCAACATGGTGAAACCCCATCTCTACTAAATACAAAACTTAGCTCGGTGTGGTGGCGGGTGCCTGTAATCCCAGCTACTCGGGAGGCTGAAGCAGGAGAATTGCTTGAACCCAGGAGGCGGAGGTTATAGAGAGCCGAGATCGTGCCATTGCACTCCAGCCTTGGCGACAAGAGCAAGATTCCATCTTGCAAAAAAAAAAAAAAAAAGAAAAAAAAGTTTAGGATGGTAAATGTTATGTTGTGTATATTTTACCATGATTTTAAAAAGTTAATAATGAAAAGTTCTTTGTCCATTAATTTGAGAACGTAAATCAAATAGACAAATTCCTACAAGAATATAACTTCACAATGTTTAAGAGGAGACAACCAGAATAATTCTGTATTTATTAAATAAATTGAACCAACAGTGGAAAACTATTCTCATGAATCAAAAACAAGCCCATAACATATTACGGGCAAGTTTTCCCAAACATTGAAGAAACAAACAATTCCAAAATTACATAAAACATAGCTTAGACAGGGCTCGGTAAACCACAGCTTGTGGGCCCAATTTGGCTTTTACGTATCGTCTGTGGCTACTCTCACACTCTAACGGCTGCTTCAAGCAGTCACAACAGAGACACAGGGCCTGGAAAATGCAACGTGTTTACCATCTGGCCCTTTACAGGAAAAGTTTGCCAAAAACAGAGAACTCTCTCCAGCTCATTTTGTGAGGCTCATATATCTTTGGCACCAAAATCTAGCAAGAACAGCATGAGAAACAGTTATAAGCCCGTGCCATTCATGAACTTAGATGTAAAAATCCTAACAGGATTGAATAGCAGGAATGAATGAATAAATGGCTGAATGATCTTCCCAAGACTTTTATAGTTTTCAGTCTATATTTGCTGGGCTTTTTTGGTCCCTTATATAAGTGTCATCTTTTATTGATCAATCTCTTCCATTTGCTCAACTGTGGCGGACACCAATCCCCTTCCCTTGCCCCCTTCCTAGCCCCTCTTATGCTAAGGGTCACTCACTTTTAGCTAATGAGACCTACAGGGAGCTGGAGACACTTTTGGGCAAGGTTTTGCTTTCTTATAAAGATAGGCAAGTGGGCACGGTGGCTTATGCTTGTAATCCCAGCACTTTGGGAGACGGAGGCAGGAGGATCACTTGAGGCTGGGAGTTTGAGACCAGCCTGGGCAACAAAGTGAGACTCCATCTCTACAAAAAAAAAAATGTAAAAAATTAGCCAGGCATGCGAGGTGCAGTGGCTCATGCCTGTAGTCCCATCACTTTGGGAGGCCAAGGCTGGTTGATTACTTGAGGTCAGGAGTTCAAGACCAACCTGGGCAACATGGTAAAACCCCATCTCTACTAAAAATACAAAAATTAGCCAGTTGTGATGGCATGTGCCTGTAGTCCCAGCTACTCAGGAGGCTAAGGTGGAAGGATCACTAGAACCCAGGAAGCGGAGGTTTCAGTGTGCTGGGATCACACCACTGTACTCCAACCTGGGTGACAGAGCAAGACTCTGTCTCAAAAAAAAAAGAAAAAAAATAGCCAGATGTGGTGGCATACACCTGTGGTCCCAGCTATTGGGGAGGCTGAGATAGGAGGATCACCTGAGCCCAGGAGGTAGAGGCTACAGTGAACTGTGATTGTGCCACTGCAGTCTAGCCTGGGCAACAGAACCAGACCCTGTCTCAAAAAAAGAACAACAAAAAACAAGCCAGAGGAGAGCAGGGAGCCTGACAACATTGCTTCTTCTCCCTTCTTTGGTTCTAAAATTAGGTCTGATGCCTGGAGCTGAGGCAGCTATCTTGCAACCATGAAGATAAAAAGCCAGCATGCTGATGACAGTGGAGCAAAGGAAAAGAAGAGCTTGGGTCCTCAAAAGCTTCATAGGGCACCTGAAGCAGTGCCAGCAATTGACACCAGATGTCTTGTCTTCCAAGAAAAATTACTCCTCTTTTTTTTTTTTTTTTTAGACAGAGTCTTGCTCTGTCATCCAGGCTGGAACACAGGGGTGCAATCTCGGCTCACTGCAACCTCCATCTCCCGGGCTCAAGTAATTCTCTGCCTCAGCCTCCCGAGTAGCTGGGACTACAGACATGCACCACAACACCTGGCTAATTTTTGCATTTTTAGTAGAGACAGGGTTTCACCATCTTGGCCAGACTAGTCTTGAACTCCCGACCTAGTGATCCACCTGCCTTGGCCTCCCAAAGTGCTGAGCCACCGTGCCCGGCCACTCTTCTTTTATTGGGTCACTGGTAGTTGGATGTTCTGTTACTTGCATTCCTAAGTGATACATCCTCAGATATACACTGTTTCAGTGTATATTTTCTAAGCATAACTTAGAAAATACATTGAAGGTAGACCTGTTAGGGTCTGTTAATGGATTGGGCCTGGGATTTCAATATTCCTACCTTCATGAAAATGAATTGGCTTTTTTTTTTTTTTTTTTTTTAAAGAAACAGAGTCTCGCTGTGTTGCCCAGGCTGCTCTCAGGCTTCTGAGCTCAATTGATGCTCCTGCCTCAGCTTCCTGAGTAGCTGGGGCTCTAGGCACGTACCACTACACCCAGCTGGGAGTAGTTTTTAAGAATCATTAAAATCTTTAAGACTTACAGATGGACCCACCCATGGGTGTAAATAACCCTGGTTAGAAGTGTTTGCTTAAACCTAGCATGAGCCCCAGGTTACTTTCTTTTTTCTTTTCTTTCTTTTTTTTTTTTTTGTGATGGAGTCTCACTGTATCAACCAGGCTGGAGTGTAACCTCCCCCTCCTGGGTTCAAGGGATCCTCCCAACTCAGCCTCCCAAGTAGCTGAACTATAGGCACCTGCCACCACACCCGGCTAATTTTTGTATTTTCAGCAGAGACAGGATTTCACCATGTTGGCCAGGCTGGTCTCAAACTCCTGACTGTAAGTGTTGCCGAGAGAAAAGACAAGTAGATCCAAAGTCAGGCCAGCAAGTGTATTAACCTGATGGGTGCTCCTTTATAGTCAGAGGAGGCAGCGCTGAGCTAGCAAAGCAGGGGGTTGATAGAGGGGGAAAGGCTTCGGGATTTTCTAGGTGCGACCAGATCCTGGGTCTGTTTGCCAGGCCTCTTGAAATTTTCAAAAACAATTACTGGCATAGAACAAAGAAGACGGGTGATGGGGGCAGTCTAAGGAGTTGGTTACGGCAGTTTAGCAGCCTCCCAGAGGCGTTACGAGAGCTGTTTGTGAGGCTTATGGGGGAAGGGAGGGGTAACGGCCTCTAACACTGCCCTCAGGTGATCCGCCCACCTCGGCCTCCCAAAGTACTGGGATTACAGGCGTGAGCCACCACACCCGGCCTGTTTTTTGTTTTTTGAGACAGAATCTCACTCTGTCACCCAGACTGGAGAACAGTGGCATGATCTCAGCTCACTGCAACCTCCCTCTCCCAGGTTCAAGAGATTCTCATGCTTTAGTCTCCCAAGCAGCTGGGATTACAGGAGCACACCACCACGTCCAGGTAATTTTTTGTATTTTTAGTAGAGATGAGGTTTTGCCATGTTGGCCAGGCTGGTCTCAAACTCCTGGCCTCAAGTGATCTACCCACCTTAGCCTCCAAAAGTGCTAAGATTACAGATGTGAGCCACCCTGTACAGCCAGATTTCAATACTTTGACCTTCATGAACATAGATAGGCTTTTAAGAACAATTCAGCAGGGCCCAGTGGCACACGCATGTAGTCCCAGCTATTTGGGAGGCTGAGGCAAGAGCATTCCTTGAACCCAGGAGTTCAAATACAGCCTGGGCAACTTAGCGAGACCCCATCTCTAACATAAAATACATTAGAATGCTTATAACTTGTAGGCAGACCCCATCGGTATAAATGACCCTGGTGTCCTTGGAAGTGCTAGATTTAACCTATCAAGAGCCCCGATTTACTTCCGACTTAACTTATTGACCTTCCTTCCTAATTAAAAAAAAAAAAAAAAAAGTTGGCAGGACACTGTGGCTCACATCTGTAATCTCAGCACTTTGGGAGGCCAAGGCAAGCAGATCACTTGAGGCCAGGAGTTCAAGACCAGCCTGGCCAACATGGCAAAACCTCATCTCTACTAAAAATACAAAATGAGCTGGGCATGGTGGCACATGCCTGTAATCCCAGCATTTTGGGAGGCTGAGGCGGGCAGATAATTTGAGGTCAGGAGTTTGAGACCAGCCTGGTCAATATGTTGAAACCCCGTCTAAACTAAAAATACAAAAATTAGGCCGGACGCAGTGGCTCAAGCCTGTAATCCCAGCACTTTGGGAGGCCGAGGCGGGCGGATCACGAAGTCAGGAGATCGAGACCATCCTGGCTAACACCATGAAACACCCCCCGTCCCCACAAAAAAAAAAAAAAAAAAAAAAAAAAATTAGCTGTGCCCGGTGGCAGACATCTGTAATCCCAGCTACTCAGGAGCCTGAGGCAGGAGATCACTTGAACCTGGGAGGTGGAAGTTGCAGTGAGCTGAGATCGTGCCACTGAACTCCAGCCTGGACAACAGAGCAAGACTCTGACCTCCCCTGCCCCCCCCAAAAAAATGTTAACAATGTTCTTATAATGGACGATTTTTCACAGTCAAGAAGAATAAATAAAGGTATCGGTTTGCACATTCAGACCTCTCTGAGCTACCCCAGCTGAGAGAAGAAACCAAGAGTACTTTTATCAATGAGGAAGTGCTGGTGCCAAAACTTAGTGTAGCTGAAAATTCATAATCATACTGCTCTGAAGTGAGATCAACTCTGTTCAGGGCGATTGACAAGGAAGTTGCTCTCTAATAAAATTAAAAGACCAGTCATTGGGATACAGATGAGCAACCGCTTGCTTGCTTGCTTTTTTTTCTTTTTCTTTTTCTTTTTCTTTTTTCTTTTTTTTTTTTTTTGAGGAGTTTCGCTCTTGATGCCCAGGCTGGAGTGCAGTGGCACAATTTCAGCTCACTGCAACCTTCACCTCCCAGGTTCAAACAATTCTCCTGTCTCAGCCTCCTGAGTAGCTGGGATTACAGGCACGCACCGCCATGCCTGGCTAATTTTATATTTTCAGTAGAGATGTGGTTTCACCACGTTGGTCAGGCTGATCTTGAACTCCTGACCTCAGGTGATCCACCCACCTCGGCCTCCCAAAATGCTGAAATTACAGGCGTGAGCCACTGTGCCCAGCCTGCTTTCTTTATTTTAACTTTCTAGGTGAACAAGCCCTGTACTGTCTGAGGCCAAAGGGTTCAAGGTTGCTCATTTTTCTTTCAGAACTGTTTTTTTTAAAGACAGGGTCTTGCTATGCTGCTGAGACTGAAGAGCAGTGGCTATTCACAAGTGCGATCCCAGCACACTGCAGCCTGAAACTCAGTAGCTGAAACTACAGGCATGTACCACCTTGCCCCCATCTCTTAATTACAATTCCTGAGAGGTGTCCCTAAGAATACTTTTAGATTTCTTTTCTTTTTTGCTTTGATAGAGACAGAGTCTTGCTATATTGCCCAGGTTAGTCTCGAACTCCCGACTCAAGCAATCCTCCTGCCTCAGCCTCCCAACGTGTTGAGATTACAGTGGTGAGCCACTGCTCCCAGCCTTACTTTAGATTTTTATATTCTTCGCATAACAGCTGCTCCACTGAAATATTATGGAAAACACAAAGAAGCAGCCAGTGCTGTGTTTTTGCTTATCTTCAATTGTCTACATTTTCTTTGCCTCTCAATGTCATGCTTGCAAAAACAAAGCAACTTTTGAGGGGCTTATTATTTGCTGCCACATCCCCTGTGGTTCAATATGGAGAACCACCACCATATTGAAGGCAGTCCTGTAAATATGCAGTTTTTCCAGCTGAAGCATTTATTGTACGCTCATGACACCCAGTGGTCAGAAAAATACCATGCAGAATTTTTGTTGTGTTTTTGTTTTTGTTTTTCAGACAGAGTCTTGCTCTGTCACCCAGGCTGAAGTGCAGTGGGGTGATCTTGGCTCACTGCAACCTCTGCCTCCCAGGTTCAAGCCATCCTCCAGCCTCAGCCTCCCAAGTAGCTGGGATTACAGGTGCACACCACCATGCCCGGCTAATTTTTGTATTTTTAGTAGAAACAGGGTTTCACCATGTTGGTCAGGCTGGCCTCAAACTCCTGACTTCAGGTGATCCACCCACCTTGGCCCTCAAAGTACTGGGATTACAGGCCTGAGCCATTGTGCCTGGCTAATGTTTGTATTTTTAGTAGAGTGGGGTATCACCCTGTTGGTCAGGCTGGTCTTGAACTCCTGACCTCAAGTGATCTGCCCACCTCAGCCTCCCAAAGTGCTGGCATTACAGGCATGAGCCACCACTCCTGGCCCTGTTTTTTGGGTTTTGCTTCATACAAGATCCAGGGTGTGACTGCAAACAGCTGGGTCTGTGGAGGGCTGAGGGATGGAAAGATACAAGAGCACAAGGAAAGAGGAATGAGCCTGGTGTCTCCCTGCTGCATTGCCAAGGAGACTCAGGGCTGGACCAAGAAACCTACCGGATAGTCAGGAAGCTGCCCAGAAAGGTGGTTTGTATATTGAGGAAATCCCATTTTCCAGGCCATCAAATACTTGTTTACAGAGAACTTGATTTGTTTACAAACTTGTATTGGGGTAAAATTAAAGTAATATAATGTAACATTAACCTTTTTTTTTTCCTGCTTTATAGAGACAGGGTCTTGCTATGTTGCCCAGGCTGATCTTGAACTACTGGGCTCAAGCAATCCTCCTGTCTCAGCCTCCCAAAGTGCTATGATTACAGGCATGAGCCACTTTTTTTTTTTTTTTTCTTGAGACAGAGTCTCACTCTGTCGCCAGGCTGGAGTGCAGTGGTGCAATCTCGGCTCACTGCAACCTCCAACTCCCTGGTTCAAGTGATTCTCCTGCCTTGGCCTCCCGAGTAGCTGGGATTACAGGCACACGCCACCACACCCAGCTAATTTTTGTATTTTTAGTAGAGACGGGGTTTCACCATGTTGGCCAGGATGGTCTTAGACTGCTAACCTCGTGATCTGCCTGCCTCGACCTACCAAAGTCCTGGGATTACAAGCGTGAGCCACCATGCCATGACTTTCTTTTTTTTTTTTTTTTTTTCTTCTTTTTGAGACATAGTCTCACTCTGTATCCCAGGCTGGAGTGCAGTGGCGCAATCTCAGCTCACTGCAACCTCTGCCACCCAGGTTCAAGTGATTCTCCTGCCCCACCCTCCCAAGTAGCTGGGACTACAGGCATGTGCTACCATGCCCGGCTAATTTTTGTGTTTTTAGTAGAGACAGGGTTTCATCCTGTGGGCTGGGCTGGTCTTGAACTCCTGGGATCAAGCGATCCTGCCACCTTGGCCTCCCAACATGCTGAGATTACAGGTTTGAGCTACTGTGCCTGGACACATTAACCTTTTTTTTTTTTTTTTTTTTTTTTTGAGACAGAGTTTCGCTGTTGTTGCCCAGGCTTGAGTGCAATGGCGAGATCTCGGGTCACTGCAACCTTTCCCTCCTGGGTTCAAGTGATTCTCCTGCCTCAGTCTCCCAAGTAGCTGGGATTACAGGCACCTGCCACTGCACTTGGCTAATTTTTTTGTATTTTTAGCAGAGATGGGGTTTCAGCATGTTGGCCAGGCTGGTCTCCAACTCCTGACCTCAGGTGATCCTCTCACCTCAGCCTCCCAAAGTGCTGGGATTACAGGTGTGAGCCACTGCATCTTGGCACATTAACCTTTTTTTTTTTTTTTTTTTTTTTTTTTTTTTTTTTCCCTTTTTACCTTTTTTTTCCTTTTTTTTTTTTTTTTTTTTTTTTTTTTTGAGACAGAATCTCACTCTGTCTCCCAGGCTGGAGTGTATTGGCGTGATCTTGGCTCACTGCAAGCTCCACCTCCCGGGTTCACGCCATTCTCCTGCCTCAGCCTCCTGAGTGGCTGGGACTACATGCACCCACCGCCATGCCCGGCTAATGTTTTGTATTTTTAGTAGAGACGGGGTTTCACTGTGTTAGCCAGGATGGTCTCGATATCCTGACCTCGTGATCCACCTGCCTTGGCCTCCCAAAGTGCTAGGATTACAGACATGAGCCACCACGCCCGACCATTAACCTGTTTTTAAAAGTACACTTCAGTGACATTTAGTACATTCACAGATGCTGTGTACCAGCTCCTCTATCTTGCTCCAAAACATTTTCATCACCCCAAATAAAATCCTGTACCCATCAGCAGTCATTCCTAATTCCCCCCTCCCCATCCCTTGACAACCACTAATCTGCTTTCTGTCTTGATAAATTCACCTATTCTGAATATTTCATATAAATGGGATCATTCATCTGTTTCCTATAAATGGGATCATGACCTTTGTCTGACTTCTAACACTTAGCGTCATCTTTCTGAGGTTCATCTACGTTATATCACACATCAGTAGTTAATTTGTTTTCATGGCTGGATGATATTCTCTTGTATATGTCTACACCACATTTTGTTTACCCATTCATCTGTTGATGGAATTTTGAGTAATTTCCACTTTTTGGCTGCTGAGAATAGTGTTTCAATGAATGTTTGTGTGCAAGTATTTGTTTGACTACCTGTTTTCGGTTCTTCGGGGTGCATACCTAGGAATGTAACTGCTAAGCCATAGGATAAGTCTGTTTAACTTTTTGAAGAACTGGTGATAGATTTTTAGACCCCTTGAGATTAATAGAGAATTTTATTTAGATTAGCATCGCATTTTCCCAAATGAACAGTTGATGTTTTTTTCCCTTGAGCAATTTTCTTTATTATGTATATCTGACTTGTTAGCTCGGTCTCCACGTACCCACGGGAATGAATGCAGATGGACGGGATAAAAGAACCCATTCAGGGGAAAGTTAATTTGCCTAAAGATTCCCTGTTGCTATCTGTTCAGCTTGAGTGACAGCTCAACAAACAGAAATCTTTGCTCCAAATCTTTGTTATGATCTCTGTCATAACATTTTGTTTGAAAATCGCCTCCAGACCTAAAATGAATTTGAGCAGCCAATGTGAATTAATTAAGCTGAAAAGAACTCTCAAAACAATGATTTCTCTGATGTGTTTTTTATCCAAACCTTCCAGGTCACTAATTTGTCCTGTTTTCTTTAAAAGGAGAAAATAATGAAGGGGTGTATTTGGTGCCTTGTACAGTAAAATATCTTTGACATCAGTGGAGAAGGGCTGCTTGGCGTAAATGAACGTTCTAGAAAACTCGAGATGACCCCTTTAAACTCTCATTATAAATCTGTTAACCATTTTGGATGAAAAATTTTCTAAAACCGAGTGCTCAATTTCCTGGCTTGTTTGGTTTAGATGTTAGCCGTCATGTTGATAAAAACCATTTTTACTTGATTGTTTTGATACAGTCTCGCTCTGCTGCCCAGGCTGGAGGGCAGTAGCATGATCTCGGCTCACTGCAATGTCCGCCTCCCGGGTTAAAGCAATTCTCATACCTCAGCGTCCCGAGTAGCTGGGACTATAGGCACACGCCGTCATGCCTGGCTAATTTTTTGTATTTTTAGTAGAGACAGGGTTTCGCCATGTGGACCAGGCTGATCTGGAACTACTGACTTCAAGTGATCTGCCAGCCTCAGCCTCCCAAGGTCCTAGGACTATAGGTATGAGCCACTGTACCCGGCCAATGTCCTGCCTTCTTAAACAGAAGATGCTGTGTGTGATGAACATTATTTGTTGGACTAACTTTGAGCTCAGTGGTCTTCTCAAGAGCTCAGAGCTTGAAAAGGGTGTTATGCTGCCTGTAATTTACTTCAAAACCCTTCAGCACGAGCTGTACATGTCACTTAGCTTCAATCTGCTTTCTAGGGGCAGTCAGTGCTGCGGAATTGGGAGCATAAAATTCCAGGGGTGATTAGAACCTACATTTGAAAGACTCAACAAAAGCCACTCTAGCTCTATCTCCAATCCACACCAGATGGTTTGTTAATTAGCACAATGAGATCTAAGAATGATTTTTCATTGATGAAATGAGTAGTGTTCAAGGCCATGGAACCAGCACATTACTGTCTATGGTCTAGATGCCCCTGCCTTTGTATGAGCGAATCCAGTGAGCCCGGATGTCATTTTAATTTTCAAGTAGCAATGGTTTTGAAAAGTAAAAAGAGCTGGGCCCAGTGGCTCATGCTTGTAATCCCAGCACTTTGGGAGGCCAAGGTGGGTGGATCACCTGAGGTCAGGAGTTGGAGATCAGCCTGACCAACATGGAGAAGCCCCGTCTCTACTAAAAATACAACATGGAGAAACTAAAAACACAAAATTAGCCGGATGTGTTGGTGCATGCCTGTAATCCCAGCTATTCAGGAGACTGAAGCAGGAGAATCGCTTGAACCTGGGAGGCAGAGGTTGCAGCGAGCCGAGATGGCGCCATTGCACTCCAGCCTGGGCAACAAGAGCGAAACTCCATCTCAAAAGAAAGAAAGAAAAAAAAAAAAAAGCCGGGCGCAGTGACTCATGCCTGTAATCTCAGCACTTTGGGAGGCCAAGGTGGGTGGATCACGAGGTCAAGAGATCGAGACCATCCTGGCCAACATGGTGAAACCCTGTCTCTACTAAAAATACAAAAAATAGCCAGGCGTGGTGGCCCGCACCTGCAATCCCAGCTACTCAGGAGGCTTGAGTCAGGAGAATCACTTGAACCCGGGTGGCAGAGGTTGCAGTGAGCTGAGATCAAGCCACTACACTCCAGCCTGGGCGACTGAGTGAGACTCCATTTCAAAAAGAAAAAGAAAAAAGAAAATTAAAAGTAAAAGTAAAAGTAAAAAGAAACAGGGATGCAAAGGCCCAGACCTCATGTCTCAATCTGGGACCAGAGCTTCATTGCAGAATCGGCCTCAGTTCCAGCAACACTGGGTTCTCCCTCTGCCAGGTCCTGCCTTCCTCACTGCCTGGAGGAGTCCTTTCTGAGAGAGACACGCCAAGGCAGCCTCTGTACAGTGTTTCAAGGGAACACAGGACACCAGGACTCCGCTCAGTTGAGGAAGTTCTCCCTCTAGGGGGTGAGCCTCTGCAGTCTGCAATATCATCTCCCTACCACGTAGGTAACACGCAGGAGAGGAGCATGCCTGGAGGGAAACCAGGTTTATTTCTCAGGTGGAAACCAGTCTCACTCCACGTGTTTGCCAAAGCCAGAATGGGGGTCTGCAGTCCTGACGCTTTGGTCTTTAGAAGGTAGACAATATGAGCTCACTAAGGAAACAAACCAGGGAGTAAGTTATCTGCACTTTTTAGAAAACATGCACACAGCCGGGTGCAATGGCTCACTGCTCTTGGCCAACCTGTTAAATTCCAGGATTTGGGGAGACTGATGGGAGGATTGCTTGAGGCCAAGAGTTTGAGGCTGCCATGAGCCATGATTATGCCACTGTACTACAGCCTGGACAACAGAGCAAGACTCTGATTCAAATTTTTAAAACTTTTTAAAGAAAAGAAAACACACCCACACCCACACCCACCCACCCCAACACACACACACACACACACACACAGAGCAATCAATAAGAATAACACTGGGATGGCCAGGCGTGATGGCTCACACCTGTAATCCCAGCACTTTAGAAGGCCAAGGATGGCAGATCACTTGAGGCCAGGAGGTCAAGACCAGCCTGGCCAACATGGTGAAACTCCACTTAATTTTTGTAACCCCATTTCATGTTTGTAAACATACAAAAATTAGCCAGGTGTGGTGGCACACACCTGTAGTCCCAGCTACTCAGGAGGCTGAGGTAGGAGAATCACTTGAACCTGGGAGATGGAGGTTGTGGTGAACCGAGATCACGCCCCTGGACTTTAGCCTGGGCAACAGAGCGAGACTCAGTCTCAAAAAAAAAAAAAAAAAAGAAGAAGAAGAAGAAAAAAGAAGAACACTGGGATGATTTCTGAGGAGTTTCCCATGTGATAAAATGTAGTTTTAAAATACTCAGTGAGGGCCGGGCACGGTGGCTCAAGCCTGTAATCCCAGCACTTTGGGAGGCCGAGACGGGCGGATCACGAGGTCAGGAGATCGAGACCATCCTGGCTAACACGGTGAAACCCCGTCTCTACTAAAAATACAAAAACTAGCTGGGCGAGGTGGCGGGCACCTGTAGTCTCAGCTACTCGGGAGGCTGAGGCAGGAGAATGGCGTAAACCCGGGAGGCGGAGCTTGCAGTGAGCTGAGATCCGGCCACTGCACTCCAGTCCGGGCGACAGAGCAAGACTCCGCCTCAAAAAAAAAATAAATAAATAAATAAATAAAATAAAATAAAATACTCAGTGAGAATAGCAAGAACCTTCTAGAGACCTTAATCACCCTGTGTCCTTGGGCCACTTTCAATCAACTGAACCTCAGAGATGACAACAACAAAGTTGGCCAACCGGTGGACCAGGGTCCCCTGAGGGTCACCCCTGACCCAGTCTCCCACCCACTGTGGTCCCCTGAGTTGGCACTGCCTGCCTCCCAGATTGTGGACTCAGTCAAGACACCCGAGCTCATGTAAAACCTACCCGAGGGGCCCTCCAGGACAGGCAAAGACATTACTGCACAGTTTGGGGAGGTTTTTGTTACTTTTTGTTTGCTTTTTTTTTACTGCCCAGTCTTTAGAGACTCCTCACCGGGAGACGGAGATGGTTAATTAATCAAAACACTATTCACGAAATTGGAACTTTCTGTTCGGCCACTGTCCACTTGATTCCTGAACACTCGATTCACCTCTCCAGTCCATCGGGTTGAATTATGTAAGACTTTTTCCAAATAATCAAAGGAACTTTTGGAAGCATGCCCTGGCCAACTCTTAACACCCCACTGGGAAAGACAACGTAAAAAGAGACTGAAGAGAGTGGAGTGCTTGTATTTACCTCCAGAGCCCTGGGGCCACTCTGCCTAATGAGAGAACTCCTCCCAAAACAAACCCTTCCCCTTAAAAAAGGGAAAGAAGAGTGGACCCTCCCGGCCGCTCTAGGGGGTCTACCTAGATTGTGGTTCATAGGCGGAGGAGGGAGGAACTGAAGAGGAAAACCCAGATGTACCACTAGCCACTCAGTCCCCACCTTCCTGTTCCCCATGGTCCCCTTCTGGGATCTGCCCCAGGGAACACAGGATGGCACTGCCTCTTGCCTGGCCACCCTTTACTGTATCTGATCTGAGTCCCAGCTACAGGCAAACAGGTGTGGGCTCCGGAAATTGTACACTACAAGGAATACATGCCTTTTGTAAAAAACAAAGCAAAATGAAATGAAATAAAATGAAGGAATAAATAAAATATCCAAGCAATGTGTAGAGAAGCAAAAGCAAATCCCTCCATTTCCTGTCCTTCCTCCAGCTCCCTCTGCAGAGGGAGCCGCTGTTGACGGGCTAACCACGTGGTCATGTCCTTCTGCAGACTCCAGATGCACAAAGTCACGCACACACGCAGTTGGGTTATTACACACATGGTTCAGAGGTTTGATTTTTTCACTTTCTGTATTATGAACACTTTTCCATGTTGTACATACACTGTAGATCAACCTCACTGGTGTTGTGTTTTGTTTTGTTTTGTTTTGAGACAGGGTCTGGCTCTGACATCCAGGCTGGAGTGCAGTGATGTGATCTCAGCTCACTGCAACCTCTTCCTCCTGGGTTCAAGTGATCCTCCCACCTCGGCCTCCAGAGTAGCTGGGACCACAGGCATGCCACCAAGCCCACCTGGCTAAGTTTTGTATTTTTTGTAGAGATGGGGTTTTGCCAGGTTGCCCAGGTTGGTCTCGAACTGCTTGAATGAAAGTGATCCTTGGCCGGGCGCGGTGGCTCAAGCCTGTAATCTCAGCACTTTGGGAGGCCGAGAGGGGCGGATCACAAGGTCAGGACATCGAGACCATCCTGGCTAACCCGGTGAAACCCCGTCTCTACTAAAAAATACAAAAAACTAGCCGGGCGAGGTGGCGGGCGCCTGTAGTCCCAGCTACTCGAGAGGCTGAGGCAGGAGAATGGTGTAAACCCGGGAGGCGGAGCTTGCAGTGAGCTGAGATCCGGCCACTGCACTCCAGCCTGGGCCACAGAGCAAGACTCCGTCTCGAAAATATATATATATATATGAATTATATATTAAAAAAAAAGAAAGTGATCCCTGCTGCACACCCCCCCGACCTCCCCTACCACACTTGTCCACCCTCATTGTTTTAATTGTTGAAATACACTCAGTATTTTGCACGTACCATAATAGAGTATTGATGAGGAAATCGCCCATTTCCTTCTGTGCTCAGTGGTGGCACATTCTCTCCTCAGTCTCAGCCAGCTCTGCTGTTTTAAATATCACCTCCCAGATGTCTGTCTCCAGCCTGACCTCTTCTCCCACTTCCAAGACTTGTAATCCCAACCACCTTCTCAGCCTCCCCCGAGGTCTACCAGGCATCTCCAACCTGCCACCGTCCTGGTTCTCCAGCTCCAGTCCCCTCCTCGTCTTCCCCATCTCAGCAAATGCTACCACCAGTAGCTCATACGAGTCATCCCACGCATCAGTAAGCCTGCTGGCTCTCCCTCCAAACACATGTCCTGAATCCAACCATCGCTTCGCACTTTAGCTGCTGCAACTCTAGTCCAAGCAGGATCTTTCTCCTGAAAGATCACCACCAGGTTCTTGTGTTCACTCCTATTTTCTACAGTCCAGGGAAAGCATTCTAAAGGTGAATTCAGGCCAGGCGTGGTGGTGCATGCCTGTAATCCCAGCTACACAGGAAGGTGAAACAGGAGACTCGCTTGAACCCAGGAGGCAGAGGTTGCAGTGAGCAGAGATTGAACCACTGCACTCCAGCCTGGGGGACAGATAGAGTGAGACTCTGTCTCAAAAAAAAAAAAAAAAAAGAAAAAAGTGACCCCATTGCCCTTCTCTCCTTAAAACTATGCAGTGCTGGCCGGGCGCGGTGGCTCAAGCCTGTAATCCCAGCACTTTGGGAGGCCGAGACGGGCGGATCACAAGGTCAGGAGATCGAGACCATCCTGGCTAACATGGTGAAACCCCGTCTCTACTAAAAATACAAAAAACTAGCCGGGCGAGGTGGCGGGCACCTGTAGTCCCAGCTACTCGGGAGGCTGAGGCAGGAGAATGGCCTAGACCCAGGAGGTGGAGCTTGCAGTGAGCTGAGATCCGGCCACTGCACTCCAGCCTGGGCGACAGAGCGAGACTCCATCTCAAAAAAGAAAGAAAAAAAAAAAAGGAATGCAAGAGTGTATTGGAGCAGGGAGTTGTGGCTCACACCTGTAATCCCAGCACTTTGGGAGGCTGAGGTGGGTGGATCACGAGGTCAAGAGTTCGAGACCAGCCTGGCCAACATGATGAAACCCGATCTCTACTAAAAATACAAAAATTAGCTGGGCGTGGTGGCGTTCTCCTGTAGTCCCAGCTACTCGGGAGGCTGAGGCAGGAGAATCACTTGGACCAGGAGGTGGAGGCTGCAGTGAGCCGAGATCACACCACTGCACTCCAGCCTGGGCGACAAAGCAAGACTTCGTCTCAAAAAAGAACAGAAAAAAAAGGTGTATTGAGACTACACGTTGGGTATGGTGTGGGCTGCCTGGGTGACGTGGGTACCAAAATCTCAGAAATCACCATTAAAGAATTTATCCATGTAACCAAAAAACCACCTGTTCCCCAAAAACTATTAAAATAAAAGGGCATATTGGGGGTAGCAGCTGGAGGGAGCGGGATTTATCAGGGAGAGTCTCAGATGATGATGCAGAACCATCTTGGCTAACCCAATGGGAAGCTCTGGAGCAAATAGGGGCCATCAGTACAGCCCCATTGGGCAGAAATGACCAGGCCTGGTACCCTAGCACACTTAGTCACTGTCTCGGGGCTGCCCCGACAGAGCATGGCCTTGGCTCAAAAACTGGAGGCCTCGTGGGTGCAGTGGCTCACGTCTGTAATCCCAGCACTTTAGGAGGCCAAGCCATGAAGATTGTTTGAGCCCTGGAATTTCAGACCAGCCTGGGCAACATTTTATTTTCTTTCTCCACCAAAAAAAAAAATTCTTAAAAATTAGCCAAACATGGTGGCATGTGCCTGTAATCCTAGCTACTCAGGAGGCTGAGGCAGGAGGATCGCTTGAGCCCAGTAGATAGAGGTTGCGGTTAGCCATGATTGTACCACTGCAGGGTACAGGGTGAGATCCTGTCTCAAAAAAAGAGACAAAAAAAGATGAAAACCTGTAGTCCACCAGTTAACTGTACTCACCAGCTGAATGGCCAGTTCTTTCTCAGAGGGAGGTTCATAAGACACGCTTCCATGTGTAACCGTTCCCTGTACCTCTCCCACTCATTCACTTACTTGGTCCAGCCACATTGCCCTTTCTCCTGTTCCTCAAATATGTCAACATTAGAGACAATGAGAAGATAAGAAGAAGAAATTAGGTCACAGTGTGACTGGAGGTGCAGATGCTGGAGGGCCTTATCGACCATGGTAGGATGCTTGGATTTTCTCCGGAAGTTATTGGCAGATTTTGAGCAGAAGAAGACAGTGATCTGATGGTGTCACTAAGCTGGGAAGTCTGTGCACAGAACAGGCTGTGGGGGCCCAGGACAGAAGCAGCGTGGTAAGTTAGCAAGCGATCATGCTGACACAAGCAAGAGGTAGTGCAGACCCAGCCTACATGAGCAGCAACAGAAACGGTAAGAAGCACCTAGAGAAATGTGTCTGAAGCCTGGAGCCTGGAGCCTGGACCCTATATATATTTTTTTTTTCTTTTTTTTTTTTTTTTTTTTGAGACGGAGTCTTGCTCTGTCACCCGGGCTGGAGTGCAGTGGCCGGATCTCAGCTCACTGCAAGCTCCGCCTCCCGGGTTTACGCCATTCTCCTGCCTCAGCCTCCAGAGTAGCTGGGACTACCGGCACCCGCCACCTCGCCTGGCTAGTTTTTTGTATTTTTAGTAGAGATGGGGTTTCACCGTGTTAGCCAGGGTGGTCTCGATCTCCTGACCGCCAGGATGGTCTCGATCTCCTGACCTCGTGATCCGCCCGTCTCGGCCTCCCAAAGTGCTGGGATTACAGGCTTGAGCCACCACGCCCGGCCCCCTATATATTTTTTTTATCTTTTTTCCTTTTTAGTTTTAAAAAAAATCCCGGTGGCTCACGCTTATTTTTTTTTTGGGACAGAGTCTCACTCCAGGCTGGAGTGTAGTGGCATGATCTCAATCTCAGCTCACTGCAACCTCTGCCTCCCAGGTTCAAGTGATTCTCATGTCTCAGCCTCCCAAGTAGCTAGGACTACAGGAGTGCACCACCACGCCCGGCTAATTTTTGTATTTTTAGTAGAGACAGGGTTTTACCATGTTGGCCAGGCTGGTTTAGAACTCCTGACCTCACCTTGGCCTCCCAAAGTGCTGGGATTACAGGCCTGAGCCACTGAGCCCAGCCTGTTAAATGATCCTTTATTGAAATATTTTCCTTTGTGCTTCTTAATTAGCTGGGCATCCCACCGCACCACTGTTGATGTCATCTATGATGTCAGGAGGGTGGTGGCCATCAGCTTTGCAGCCCACAGACTGGGCAGTCACCAGGATCTCTTCAATGGTTCCAAAGCGTTCTCTGGCTAAAGATCAGGGCCGCATCTGTCGAGCAATGTTGGCAATCTCATCAAAAGCGGTATTTCCACTGTGTTTTATATTTTTCTGTTTCTTTCTGTCTCTTGGTGGTTCCTTGAGGGCTTTGATGATCAGGGCAGAGGCAGAAGGTAGCACCTCAATCTGGGCCCGTCTGTTCCGAATGGTCAGTTTCACTGTAATCCGCAGACCCTTCCAGTTACTGGTTGCCTTGGCAACGTCATCACCAACCTTTTTTGGAGACAGACCCAGGGGGCCGATCTTGGGAAGCAACGCAGACCTGGCACCGACTTCACCCCCAGTGCACCTCAGGTATGCGACTTTGATCTCACTGGGGTCAAACTTTGACAGCATGGTGGAGGCGGCTGGTATCAGATGGACTCAGATTCGGGATGACCGAAGAAAGTCACACCTTGGACTCCTTCGAGCCGAAAGCAGAAAGATGTATCTTTTGAAGGTAGAGTCAAGAAGAATTACTGAGGAAGTGAATGTGGAGCGCAAGAGAAAAAGTCAGATTGACCTCAAGTTTTTTTTGTTTTGTTTTGTTCTGTTTTTGAGACACAGTCTCGCTCTGTCACCCAGGCTGGAGTGCAGGGGTGCCATCTCAGCTCACTGCAACCTCCGCCTCCGGGGTTCAAGTGATTCTCATGCCTCAGCCTCTCCAGTAGCTGGGATTACAGGTATGGGCCACCATGCCCAGCTAAGTTTTTTGTATTTTTAGTAGAGATGGGGTTTCACCATGTTGGCCAGGCTGGTCTTGAACTCCTGACCCCAATTGATCCACCGGCCTCAGCCTCCCGAAGTGCTGGGATTACAGGCTTGAGCCACTGCGCCCAGCGTGACCTCAAGGTTTTTGACCTGAGCAATTGGAAGTCTGGAGCTGCCCATTTACTGAGATGGAAAAGACAGGGAAAGGAGCAGGCTTTGGACAGGATGAATGTCTTAGTGTAGGAACCCTGGAGACCAGAAGACAGCAAGAACTTAGGAGAAGTGGCTTACTTAGGGGTGATCCCAAGTAAGCAGAAGAAGGGAGCAGCAAGAATGAGACAAGTTAGGAACGGTGCTTCTGTGACCGCTCCTTACTTCTCCTTAAATATGTGAATAAACACACAAATATGCATATTCATATTTCCCCTCCCTCCCCTCACCCTTTTTTTTTGAGACAGGGTCTGTGTCACCCAGGCTAGAGTGCAGTGCGACAATCATGTCTCACTGAAGCCTCAACAGCCCAGGCATAAGTGATCCCGGGACACTTGGATCCCAGGATTACAGGCATGTGCCACCACACCGGCTAAATCATGTATTTTTAGAAAAGATGGGGTTTCACTACGTTGGCCAGGCTGGTCTCCAACTACTGGCCTCAAGCGATCCGCTTGCCTCATCCTCCCAAAGTGCCAGGGTTACAGGCATGAACCACTGTGCCTGGCCAGAGCATGTTGATTTTAAAACAAGAACTAAACATCACTTTTAGAAATGAAAATGAATGGGTTAATGTGGGGAAAAGAAAGAAAGATCAGCCTGTTATTGTGTCTATATAGAAAGAAGTAGACATAAGAGACTCCATTTGGTTCTGTATTTGAGATGCTGTTAATCTGTGACCCTACCCCCAACCTTGTCCTTGCAAGAGACCTGTGCTGTGGTGACTCAAGGTTTAAAGGATTTTGGGCTGTGCAGGGTGTGCTTTGTTAAACAAGTGCCTGAAGGCAGCTTGCTGGTGAAAAGTCAGGCCGGGCGCGGTGGCTCAAGCCTGTAATCCCAGCACTTTGGGAGGCCGAGATGGGCGGATCACGAGGTCAGGAGTTCGAGACCATCCTGGCTAACACGGTGAAACCCCGTCTCTACTAAAAAATACAAAAAGCTAGCCGGGCGAGGTGGCTGGTGCCTGTAGTCCCAGCTACTCTGGAGGCTGAGGCAGGAGAATGGTGTAAACCCGGGAGGCGGAGCTGGCAGTGAGCTGAGATCCGGCCACTGCACTCCAGCCTGCGTGACAGAGCGAGACTCTGTCTCAAAAAAAAAAAAAAAGAAAAGAAAAGAAAAGTCATCACCATTCTCTTAATCTCAAGTACCCAAGGACACGTACACTGCCAAAGGTCGCAGGTACCTCTGCCTAAGAAAGCTAGGTATTGTCCAAGGTTTCTCCCCAGGTGATAGTCTGAAATATGACCTCGTGGGAAGGGAAAGACCTGATCGTCCCCTAGCCTGACACCCATGAAGGGTCTGTGCTGAGGAGGACTAGTGTAAGAGGGAAGAAGGCCTCTTGGCCGTTGTTGGCGGTTGAGATAGAGAAAAGCATCTGTCTCCTGCCCATCCCTGGGCAATGGAACATCTCGGTGTAAAACCTGATTGTATGTTCTGTTTTCTGAGAAAGGAGAAAACCGCCTTAGGGTGAAAGATGGAACTTGCTAGCGCAATGCTGCTCTTTATGCACTGAAAAGGTTTATGGAGATGTTTGCATATGCATATCAAGGCACAGCACTTTTCCTTAAACTTATGTCACAGAGATCTTTATTCACATGTCTTACTGCTGACCTTCTCCCTGTGATGATCCTATTATCCTGTCACTTCCCTTTTTCTAAGATGGTAAAGATAATTATCAATAAATACTAAGGGAACTCAGAGACCGGTGCCGGTGTGGGTCCTCTGTATGCTGAGCACAGGTCCCCTGGGCCCACTTTTTCTTTAACTATACTTTGTCTCTGTGTCTCATTTCTTTTCTCAAGTCTCTCGTTCCACCTAACGAGAAACAGGTGTGGAGGGGTAGGCCACCCCTTCAGTTAAAAAGCAGATTATTAGACCCAATTGAAAACAGGATTGGCCTCCAGAAAGACTGACTGAAAAAGTTAGCCAGAATGCAGTACAGAGAGACAAAGAGAAAAACCATGAGAGGTTAAGAAATTCAGAGGATTAGGCCAGGCACGGTGGCTCACGCCTGTTATCCCAGCTCTTAGGGAGACCAAGATGAGTGCACCCCTTGAGGTCAGGGTTTGAGACCCAGCCTGGTCAACACAGAGAAACCCCTGTCTCTACTAAAAATACAAAAATTAGCCAGGCATGGGGTGCACACCTGTAACCCCAGCTCCTCAGGAGTCTAAGGCAGGAGAATCATTTGAACCCAAGAGGCGGAGGTTGCAGTGAGCCGAGATTGTGCCACTGCACTCCAGTCTGGGCAACAAGCAGGACTCTGTTTCAAAGAAAAAACAACAAAACCAAATAATCTGCAAATTCTTATAATTAACATAAGTATTTAGTAAGAAGTTTGTGGATGTATTTGATATATAACAATTTCTGGGCAACATAGTGAGACCCTGGTCTCTACAGAAAATAAAAAGTGTGGTGGTTCATGCCTGTAATCCCAGCACTTTGGGAGGCTGAGGAGGGGGCATCATGAGGTCAGGAGTTCGAGACCAGCCTGGGCAACAGAGTGAGATCTTGTCTCTACAAAAAAATTTAAAAATTAGCCAGGCATGGTAGTGCACACCTATTGTCCCAGCTACTCAGGAGGCTGAGGCTGAAGAATTGCTTGAACCTGGGAGACAGAATGCTGGGAACAGGCCCCCAAATCTGGCCATAAACTGGCCCCAAAACTGGCCATAAACAAAATCTCTGCAGCACTGTGACATGTTCGTGATGGCCATGACGCCCACAATGAAGGTCGTGAGTTTACCGAAATAAGGGCAAGGAACACCTGGCCCACCCAGAGCAGAAAACCGCTTAAAGGCGTTCCTAAACCACAAACAATAGCATGAGCGATCTGTGACTTAAAGACGTGTTCCTGCTGCAGATAACTAGCCAGAGCCCATCCCTTTGTTTCAGCCCATCCCTTTGGTTCCCGCAAGGAATACTTTTAGTTAATCTATAATCTATAGAAATAATGCTTCTCACTGACTTGCTGTCAATAAACATGTGAGTCAAACTCTGGTTGGGGCTCTCAGCTCTGAAGGCTGTCAGCCCCCATTTCCCACTCCACACTCTATATTTCTGTGTGTGTCTTTAATTCCTCTAGTGCCACTGGGTTAGGGTCTCCATGACGGAGCTGGTCTCGGGAAGTGGCACCCAAAGTGGGGGCTCAAATCCGGGTCAAAGGGGCGCTGGAGCGACAGTTGGAGAATGTGGAACTAAGCTGGAGGACACCCGAGTACTCTTTTTTTTGTTTTGTTTTTGAGACGGAGTCTCGCTCTGTCGCCCCGGCTGGAGTGCAGTGGCCGGATCTCAGCTCACTGCAAGCTCCGCCTCCCGGGTTCATGCCATTCTCCTGCCTCAGCCTCCCGAGTAGCTGGGACTACAGGCGCCCACCACCTCACCCAGCTAGCTTTTTGTATTTTTTAGTAGAGACGGGGTTTCACCGTGTTAGCCAGGATGGTCTTGATCTCCTGACCTCGTGATCCGCCCATCTCGGCCCCCCAAAGTGCTGGGATTACAGGCTTGAGCCACCGCGCCCGGCCCGAGTACTCTTAAGCAATCCCCGTGGTGAGTAAGAAGGGAAGCTTGGAAGCATCAGGGTAACAATGGGACAAGTGTGGACTCTGCTTCGTTCCACCTTGGAACCTTTTTACACTGATGAGGAGGAAGGAAAGTATAATGAAGTAACAGAAGAGGTGACAAAGCAGGTTTGTTTGCAAGCTAAAGTCAAAGCTAAAGTGGCAAAGGAGGAAGGGGTTCATCCCTACCCTTCTGTACCCCCTCCTTATTTTGAAGAAAAACAGTGGTCTGACCCTCCAGATCTTTCTTTTCCGGAGGACACTATAGTTGCCCCAGTGACAGTTCGAGCAGCACCGCCAGCGACTGCTCTCAGTTCTATTCAGGCAGGAATTCAGCAAGCTAGAAGAGAGGGTGATATAGAGCCTTGGCAGTTCCGTGTTAGAATACATCCCCCAGATCAACAGGGAAATATTATTGCTATATTTGAGCCTTTTTCTTTTAAATTACTCAAAGAATTTAAGCAAGCTATTAATCAATATGGACCAGGTTCTCCTTTTGTAATGGGACTGTTAAAGAATGTTGCTGTCTCCAGTCAGATGATGCCAGTGGGGACGGTAGGATTACTTCTAGGTAGGTCTAGTTTAAATTTAAAAGGAGTAGAAGTACAAACAGGAGTCACTGATTCAGATTACAATGCAGAAATTCAAAGTGTTACATCTACTTCTGTTCCCTGGAAAGCAGAGCCAGGAGAGCGCATAGCACAGCTCCTGATTGTGCCCTAGGAGCAGACAGGGTGATGGCAGGTTCGCCAGGTGTGAGGCTTCACAGCAATCCAGTGACCAAGTCGAGGTGGTGAGAACAAGACCAAGATTGGAAAGCCAGCGTCAGAGGAGGGAATTACAGCAAAACTTGAACCATTGACAGAAGAGTCTAGCAGTCTCAGAGAGAATGTTCTACAGGATTCTGAAGGCCGAGAATTCTGTGAATTTGGGCATAAATTAAATGAAAAAGATTAGAACGTCTTTAAAAGGGGACCTCAAAACTGTGAAGGATATGGGCAAAGCTTTGTTTGGAGTACAAGCCTTTTTAGGCATCGAAGAACCCATTGTGAGAAACCTTATGAATGTGGTAAGTGTGGAAAGGCCTTTAGTGTGAGCTCAGCCCTGGTTCTGCATCAGAGAACGCATGATCATTTTTAAAAGTCTCTTCTTATTGCTCATTTTTAAACTCATTTTAAAAAAATTTTGGCTGGGCACAGTGGCTCACACCTGTAATCCCAGCACTTTGGGAGGCCAAGGCAGAAGGATTGCCTGAGCTCAGGAGTTGAAGACCAGCCTGGGCAAAATAGCAAGACCCCGTCTCTATTAAAAATAGAAATCAAGGCCAGGCACGGTGGCTCACGCTTGTATTCCCAGCACTTTGGGAGGCCGAGGCTCGTGGATCACTTGAGGTCAGGAGTTCGAGAACAGTCTGGCCAACATGTTGAAACCCTGTCTCTACTAAAAATACAAAAATTAGCCTGGCATGGTGGTGGGCACTTGTAATCCTGGCTACTCAGGAGGCTGAGACAGGAGAATCACTTGAACCCAGGAGATGGAAGTTGCAGTGAGCTGAGATCACGCCACTGCACTCCAGCCTGGGCAACAGAGCAAGACTCCATCTCAAAAAAAAAAAAAAAGAAATCAAAAAGCATCCCCCCCCAAAAAAAATCCATGAGTAGTTATTTAATAATCTGTATCTGATTTCTCCAAAATCCTAAAAAGGTCTAAGTCTGTTGTTCATAGTTTCTCACTTATCAAGGCTAGCTTCCTTGTGTGTTTGGAAATTGTGTATCATGAGTCTGTGCTTAGTTGAACTTAATAAGTGTAATCTCAAGGGCTAAACTGGGGATGTTTTCATCCACACAGGAGTGACTGGTGAGATAGTCAGCTACAAAATGGAAAAAAAACTAGTATGATGAAATGCCAAGGGGCCTAACACCATGGAAGCAATAAGGGCTGCAGGAAATGAAAAGAGATATCTGAGGTGGTATTAAAGGTAGTGAAAGAGATGGGTAGGCATGTAATGAAGATCCTTTTCTTTAGAAAAGAATTCTTCTCATAGTCACGTGGTCACAGGATTATTACTTTAGAATCCCTTCCAACATGTCTGGACCACATTAGCCAGGAAAAAGAAGTTTAACGTAGAGGACACAAACACATGGTGTGTAGTAGCGCCAGAATCTCTGTATAGGAGGCTCAGAGGAGCAATGAGATCGAAAGAGACACCCAGGGCTAGGCGTAATGGCTCACGCCTGCAATCCCAGCACTTTGGGAGGCCAAGGTAGGAGGATCACTTGAGGTTAGCAGTTTGAGACCAGCCTGGCCAACATGGCAAAACACTGTTTCTACTAAAAATACAAAAATTAGCTGGGCGTGGTGGTGGGTGCCTGTAATCCCAGCTACTCGAGAGGCTGAGGTGGGAGAATCAGTTGAACCTAGGAGGTGAAGGTTGCAGTGAGCCTAGATCGTGGCACTGCACTCCAGCCTAGGCAACAGAACAAGACTCCATCTCAAAAGAAGAAACAAAAAAAGAAAAGAAAGAAAGAAAGAAAGAAAGAAAGAAAGAAAGAAAGAAAGAAAGAAAGAAAGAAAGAAAGAAAGAAAGAAAGAAAGAGGGAGAGAGAAAGAAAGGGAAAGGAAAGGAGAGGAGAGGAGAGGAGAGGAAGAAAAGAAAGACCTAGAACAGTTGCTTTACAACTAACTCTATGCTTAATAATCTGTATCTGGCCGGGCGGGATGGCTCACGCCTGTAATCCCAGCACTTTGGGAGGCCAAAGCAGGTGGATCATCTGAGGTCAGGAGTTCGAGACCAGCCTGGCTAACATGGCAAAACCCCGTCTCAACTAAAAATACAAAAATTAGCCAGGCATGCTGTTGCACGCCTGTCATCCCAGCTACTTGGGAGGCTGAGGCAGGAGAATCACAGAGGTTGCAGTGAGCCGAGATCGCACCACTGCCCTCCAGCCTGGGCAACAGAGCGAGACTCCATCTCAAATGAATAAATAAATTAATTAAGGCCGGGCGCGGTGGCTCAAGCCTGTAATCCCAGCACTTTGGGAGGCCGAGACGGGCGGATCACGAGGTCAGGAGATCGAGACCATCCTGGCTAACCCGGTGAAACCACGTCTCTACTAAAAAATACAAAAAACTAGCCGGGCGAGGTGGCGGGCGCCTGTAGTCCCAGCTACTCCGGAGGCTGAGGCAGGAGAATGGCGTAAACCTGGGAGGCGGAGCTTGCAGTGAGCTGAGATCCGGCCACTGCACTCCAGCCCGGGAGACAGAGCCAGACTCCGTCTCAAAAAAAAATAAAAATAAAAATAAAAATAAAATAAATAAATAAATAAATTAATTAATTAATTAATTAAATAATCTGTATCTGATCACTACAAAAACCTGAGGTGGCCTAAGTCTGTCATTCATAGTTTCTGCTGATTCTCTCATGATGGCTGGTGTGTTTGGAAATTGTATTTAATATATCTTGAGTTCGTACTTAGTTGAACTTAATATGTGTAATCTCAAGGGCTAAATTAGAGATGTTTTCCTCCAGACAGGGGTGACTCCCCAAACCAGATCAAGTTTGGGGAGGTGTCTTGTGGGAGATGTTGATGGAGATTACAAGCTAAAGCGCCTCCATTGGTGCTCCCATTGAAGGTGTGTCCATAAGCTGCAGAGAACTCAGTACCCACAGGCCGGGCGCGGTGGCTCAAGCCTGTAATCCCAGCACTTTGGGAGGCCGAGACGGGCGGATCACGAGGTCAGGAGATCGAGACCATGCTGGCTAACACAGTGAAACCCCGTCTCTACTAAAAAAATACAAAAAAAAACTAGCCGGGTGAGGTGGCGGCGCCTGTAGTCCCAGCTACTCGGGAGGCTGAGGCAGGAGAATGGCGTAAACCCGGGAGGCGGAGCTTGCAGTGAGCTGAGATCCGGCCACTGTACTCCAGCCTGGGCGACAGAGCCAGACTCCGTCTAAAAAAAAACAAAAAAAAAAAAAAAAAAAGAAATCAGTACCCATTTTATAAGGCCGAAGTAGGCAGACTACTTGAGCCCAGGAGTTGAAGACCTGCTTGGACAACATGGCAAAACTCCGTCTCTACCAAAAAAAAATATATAAAAATTAGCCAGGTATAGTGGTACATGCCTTTAGTCCCAGCTCCTCAGATGGTTAAGGTGAGATGATTACTTGAGCCCAGGAGGTGGAGGTTGCAGTGAGCCGAGATCACACCACTGCACTCCAGCCTGAGCAACAGAGCAGGACCCTGTGAGGAAAGGAAAGGAGATGGGAGGGGAGGGGATTTCTCCCCTCCCTATTTAACTTCTCATCCTGCAAAGTGCTCAGAGGAACACCTGTGAGAAGGTGGATCCCAAGAGAAAATATCCAGGTCATCCACATCCCTTGCCATCATTGGCTTCAACACAAGTCAAGGAGAAACTCAATACTGAGGTTGAAGTTTTTACAATTTGCTTCACCTCCTCTCTCTGCCATGGTACTTGGAGCATGAGTGCTTTGTAAATTTCTGCCTGAAGGAGAAAAACATCCAAACAACAAACCAGTGCCAAAACTTGCATACCACGATGCCTGGCAATGCTGCCTCAGGCAGCTTGCTGGGTTTCTGTACTAGGTTTGCGCCGTTGGTCCAGGAAGCTGGGGAGAGATGTGACTGGCTCATTAATCCTCGTAGAGCAGAGAGATCCTACTGGAGCCATACAAAAATGCAGATGTCTTTTGCGATCTGTAAAACAAGTCTCCATGGGGAAGGTAACTTGGACGCCTGTGAAGGCTGGGTCCACTTCTTCACAATCTCATGGGTGCAGGTGGAGTCCTGAAGATCACCATCTGTGTCAGAAAAAAACTCTATCCAAACTATGTTTTTCCTCTACTCTCACACCACAACAATCAACACAGAATAAGGCTTCTGTGACCAAATGTGTGGGGGTGGACACCAGCCGGGTATCCTGCAATTCAATTTCAACACTATCTACCTGGAGATAGCATCAGATTCCAGGGGTTGAGGGCTCAATCCGCAAGCCTATCTCCCCCAGTACCAGTCACAAGTCTGACCCCTAGAGCTTCTGATTCACTGGCTTCAATTTGGGGTTCCCGTGACCCTCTCTTTCGTGTTTTGTTTTGTTTCTGACGGAGTCTCACTCTGTCTCCCAGGCTAGAGTGCAGTCGGGGGATCTCGGCTGACTGCAACCTCTGCCTCCCAGGTTCAAGCGATTCTCCTGCCTCAGCCTCCCGAGTAGCTGGGATTACAGGGGTGCATCACCATGCCCAGCTAATTTTTCTATTTTTAGTAGGGAAGGGGTTTCACTATGTTGGCCAGGCTGGTCTCGAACTCCTGACCTCAAGTAATCCACCCGCCTCGGCCTCCCAAAGTGCTGGGATTACAGGGTGAGGCACGGTGCCCAGCCTGGGTTTGATGAATATGTTGGAATGGCTCACAGAACTCAAGAAAACACTTACTTAAGTTTAGTGGTTTGTTATAAAGGATTCACAAGGGATACAGATGAAGCGATGCATAGGGTGGGGTTTAGGGGAGGCAGAGTTTACATGCTCTCCCTGGTCTCACCACCCTCCAAGAACCTCCATGTATTCAGCTATCCAGAACCTCTCCAAACCCAGTCCTCGTGGCTTTTTTATGGAGGCTTCATTACATGGGCACGACTGATAACTGTGTAGAAATGTGATTGGACAAAAAGCCCATGATCTAAACCCCTGCAAGGCCTGTCTGTTCAGATTTTTCTTGGCCTCTGTCTGAGCACTCCTTCATCTAGGGCAGGGCTGACCAATCTTTTGACTTCCTGGGCCACATTGGAACAAGAAGAATTGCCTTGGGCCACACATAAAGTACTCTAGCACTAATGACAGCTGATGGTCTTTAAAAAAATTGCAAAACAATCTCATAATGTTGTAAGAAAGTTTATGAATATCTGTTGGGCTGCATTCAAAGCCATCCTGGGCTGCGGGTTGAACAGGCTTGCTCTAGGGTGTGGGGCAGGACCCTCTCTGGAAGGAGGGTCTTTGGACCCACATCAGATTAGAATCCTGGTTGGACCAGTGAAAGAGGGACAGGAGAAGTTCAGAGGAGAGGTTCTGTTTCCTGAGGCCTCAAGTGCTCCAACATTATCACAGGACTGTGGGAGTTAGGAAAGGGGAACCGCGTATCGATCGCAACACCACACCTCCAATCTCCGCATGGACAGGTACGGACAAGGAGAGGGTCTGAGACTCAGAAGGTGGGTTTGAGGGAGCCAGAAAATTGAACCCAAACATCCATTATGGAGAGGCACTTCATCCCTTCAACAAAAAATGTACTAAGGCCGGGCACAGGCACAGTGGCTCATGCCTGTAGTCCCAGCACTTTGGCAGGCCGAGGCGGGTGGATTACCTGAGGTCAGGAGTTCAAAACCAGCCTAGCCAACATGGTGAAACCCCATCTATACTAAAAATGCAAAAATTAGCCAGGCGTGGCGGTGCACCCCCGTAATCCCAGCTACTTGGGAGGCTGAGGTGGGAGAATTGCTTGAACTCAGGAGGTGGAGGCTGCAGTGAGCTGAGATGGCACCACTGCACTCTAACCTAGGTGACACAGTGAGACCTCATCTCAAAAAAAAAAAAAAGGAAATGTATTAAGCACTGTTCTGTGGTGAGCAGGTCTATGTAAACCCACCCCCAAAGGCCGAGGGAGCTGAGAGGCCAAAGAAAGAGGCTGACCAACACAACGATCAGAAGGAAACATTTAACAGGGACTTACAAACAGAAACCATGTCTCAGGCAGCCTCCAGATGACGTGGTGGATCCCTGCAATGTTACACCCCAAGACTCAGGGCTTATATACCATAGGGAATTTGCATAAGGGCAGGATTTATGATAAGTATGTGTTTCAGTAATGTTGAGGCTTTCACTTAAGGGTAAGATTTACAGTAAGTACATGAAAGCGGAAGTCTTTGGCCGGGTAGAATGGCTCACGCCTGTAATCCCAACACTGTGGGAGGCTGATGTGGGCGGATCACTTTGAGGCCAGAAGTTCAACACCAGCCTGGCCAATATGGTGAAACTCTGTCTTTACTAAAAATACAAAAATTACTTGGAGGCTAGGCGCGGTGGCTCATGTTTCTAATCCCAGTGCTTTGGGAAGCCCAGGTGGATGAATCATTTGAGGTCAGGAGTTCCAGACCAGCCTGGCCAACATGGTAAAAACCCATCTCTACTGAAAATACAAAAATTAGCCAGTGTGGTGACAAGTGCCTGTAGTCCTAGCTACTTGGGAGGTTGAGGCAGGAGAGAGAATCACTTGAACCCAGGAGGCAGAGGTTGCAGTGAGCTGAGATCCTGCCATTGCACTCCAGCCTGGGTGACAAGAGCAAAACTCCGTCTTAAAAAATAATAATAAAGTAAAATAAAATAAAAATTAGCCAGGCATGATGGTGCATGCCTGTAATCCCAGCTACTTGGGAGGCTGAGGCAGGAGAATTGCTTGAACCTGGGAGGCAGAGGTTGCAGAGAGCCAAGATGGTGTCATTGCACTCCAGCCTGGGTGACAAAGTGAGACTGTCTCAAAAAAAAAAAAAAAAAAAGAAAGAAAGAAAGAAAGAGAGAGAGAGAGAGAGAGAGATGAGGTCTGCAGGATTGATATCATGAGATACAGGTCATAAAGACCCTGCCGATAAAATAGGATGTGGTCAAGAAGTCAGCCCAGGCCAGGTGCAGTGGCTCACGCCTGTAATCCCAGCACTTTGGGAGGCCAAAGCAGACAGACCACAAGATCAGGAGGTCAAGACCAGCCTAATCAACATGGTGAAACCCTGTCTCTACTAAAAATACAAAAATTAGCAGGGCGTGGTGGCGGGCGCCTGTATCCCAGCTACTCAGGAGGCTGAGGCGGGAGAATCGCTTGAACCCCCGAGGAGGCAGAGGTTGCAGTGAGCCGAGATTGTGCCACTGCACTCCAGCCTGGGCGACAGAGTGAGACTCTGCCTCAAAAAAAAAGTCAGCCCAAACCAGCCAAAACCAAGATAGCAATGAAAGTGACCTCTAGTAGTCCTCCCTACTCATTATACATTAATTATAACGCATTACCATGCTAAAAGACACTCTCGTCAGCGCCATGACAGTTTACAAATGCCACAGCCACATCCAGAAGTTAGCCTATGTAGTCTATTTCCTTCTTTATTGATTTTATTTTACTTTATTTTATTGAGACAAGGTCTCGCTCTGTCACCCAGGCGGGAGTGCAGTAGCACAATCTTGGCTCACCACAATCTCTGTCTCCGGGTTCTCCCGCCTCAGCCTCCTGAGTAGCTGGGACTACAGGCGCGCATCATCACACCCAGCTGATTTTTGTATTTTTAATAGAGACAGGGTTTCTCCATGTTGGCCAGGTTGGCCTCGAACTCCTGACCTCAAGTGATCTGCCAGCCTTGGCCTTCCAAAGTGCTGAGATTACAGGCGTGAGCCACCATGCCTGGCCCAGAAGTTTACCTATATAGTCTAAAAAGGGAGGAACCCTCATTCTGGAAATTACCCACCCCTTTCCTGGAAACTCATGAATCACATGCAAGGGAAACTCAGCAATGAGTAACTCAGAGGAGCGGTTAGAACTTAGGGCTTATATAGAGGCCGGGCTCAGTGGCTCATGCCTGTTATCCCAGCACTTTGGGAGGCCAAGGCAGGCAGATCACCTGGGGCTAGGAGTTTGAGACAAACCTGGGCAACATGGTGAAACCCCGTCTCTACTAAAAATACAAAAATTAGCCAGGCATGGTGGTGTGTGCCTGTAGTAATCACAGCAGCCTCTGGAGGCTGAGGCACAAAATCACTGGAACTGGGGAGGCAGAGGTTGCAGTGAGCCGAGATAGCACCACTGCATTCCAGCCTGGGCGGCAGAGTGAGATTCCGTCAAAAAAAAAAAAAACACCATGGCCGGGCACGGTGGCTCATGCCTCTAATCCCAGCACTTTGGGAGGCTGAGGCTGGTGGATCACCTGAGGTCAGGAGTTCTAGACCAGCCTGGCCAACATGGTGAAACCCTGTCTCTACTAAAAATACAAAAATTAGCCAGGCATGGTGATGGGCGCCTGTAATCCCAGCTACTTGTCGGGGCAAGGCAGGAGAATCGCTTGAATCCGGGAGATGGAGGTTGCAGTGAGCCAAGATCGCACCACTGCACTCCAGTCTGGGGGACAAGAGTGAGACTTCATCTCAGGAAAAAAAAAAAAGACATATGTGGAGGGATAAAAGAAGAAAAGAGGCCAGGAATAGTGGCTCACGCCTATAATCCCAGCACTTTGGGAGGACTGCTTGAGCCCAGGAGTTCGAGACCAGTGTAGGCAGCATAGTGAGACCCATGTCTCTACAAAAAAAATTGGTGGGGCACGGCTGTGTGCCAGCTACTCAGGAGACTGCGGCAGGAGGATCTCTTGAGTCCAGGAGGTTGAGGCTGCAGTGAGCTAAGATTGTGCCACGGAGATCCTGTCTCAAAGAAAAAAAAATGTCATGTCCAGAATTTATTCTTTCTGGTGGGTTCTTGGTCTCGCTGGAGTTTATTCCTTCAGATTCAGATGTGTCCCGAGTTTCTTTTTTTTTTTTTGAGACGGAGTCTCGCTCTGTCGCCTGGGCTGGAGTGCAGTGGCCCGATCTCAGCTCACTGCAAGCTCCGCCTCCCGGGTTTACGCCATTCTCCTGCCTCAGCCTCCCAGGTAGCTGGGACTACAGGCACCAGCCACCTCGCCTGGCTAGCTTTTTGTATTTTTTAGTAGAGACGGGGTTTCACTGTGTTAGCCAGGATGGTCTCGAACTCCTGACCTCATGATCCGCCCATCTCGGCCTCCCAAAGTGCTGGGATTACAGGCTTGAGCCACCGCGCCCGGCCCGTGTCCCGAGTTTCTTCCTTCCGGTGGGTTCATGGTCTCGCTGACTTCAGGAATAAAGCTGCAGACCTTCACAGTGAGTGTTACAGCTCTTAAAGGTGGTGCATCCAGAATTATTTGTTCCTCCTGGTGGGTTCGTGGTCTCACTGACTTCAGGAATGAAGCTACAGACCCTCGCGGTAAGTGTTACAGCTCAGAAAGGTAGTGCAGACCCAAAGAGTGAGCAGCAGCAAGATTTATTGTGAAGAGTGAAAGAACAAAGCTTCCACAGTGAGGAGGAGGACCCAAGCTGGTTGCTGCTGCTGGCTTGGGTGGCCAGCTTTTATTCCCTTATTTGACCCCACCTACATCCTGCTGATTGGTCTATTTTACAGAGTGCTGATTGGTGCATTTATAATCCTTTAGCTAGACACAGAGCGCTGATTGGTGCATTTACAATCCTTTAGCTAGACACAGAGCACTGATTGGTGCTGATTGGTGCATTTACCATCCTTTAGCTAGACAGAGCGTTGATTGGTGCATTTATAATCCTCTAGGTAGATGGAAACGTTCTCCAAGTCCCCACTGACCCAGAAGCCCAGCTTGCTTCACCTCTCAGTCCCCCCTCTAAACAGGACACCCCAATTGCTGTTGGAAATTGGGTGATGACTGCTCTAGCTACTTCCTGCTGGATAGGGGCGAAGAAGGGGCCCTGAAGTTGTAGTGTCCCCCAGAGGGCAACTCTTCAGGCCAGTGAAAGGGCCAGCGGGTCAGTCCAGGTGTCCTCGGTAGAAGTTTTTAGTTGAACTTAATTGGGGTTCCATTTGTAAAACCATCTGTAGCTTGATCGTCTCCATCCTAGAGGAAACAAATTTGACAAGGAGGTTAAAAATACAGGATCTGAAGGTGAGTAATAGCAAGATGGCTGCCATGGGACCTAGAAAGGGGAGAAGCCATGTTGCCTAACTCCAGAGATTGGTATAAGAGTTTGAAAGGCGTTGTCTGATTTCAGAAGCTTTTTCCTGTAAACGCCAGGCGGCGTTTCATACTATCCCTGACTGGTTAGTGTAAAAACAACACTCTTCCCCAAGAAGGTGCAGAGTCCTCCTTTCTCAGCAGTGAGGAGATTGAGGCCTCGGCAGTTCTGGAGAGTCACTGCTGCCAAAGAGTTTATTTGGGATTGCAGAGTAAGGATAGATTTCGCTATTTCTTGCAAACTGTCTGAGAAATCTTTTGAGAGTATATGGTAGTAGGATAATGAAGTAGATAAACTGGCTATTCTGGTTCCTGTAGCAGTAGCCACTCCTAACCCTATAAGTAGGGGTATTAGTTGTATGGCTCTGCACTGACAGACTTGAGCTTCGAGGGGCACTGATGGGGTCTGATTTCCTGGGGCAATGTTAATGTTGGAACTTAGAAAGACTAAGGTGCAGGTGCCTGTCCAGTTAGTGGGGAGGCAGATATAGGTTGATGTTCCACATAAGAATATACCTTGGGCCGGGCCTGGTGGCTCAAGCCTGTAATCCCAGCACTTTGGGACGCCGAGACGGGCGGATCACGAGGTCAGGAGATCGAGACCATCCTGGCTAACCCTGTGAAACCCCGTCTCTACTAAAAAATACAAAAAACTAGCCGGGCAAGGTGGCGGGCGCCTGTAGTCCCAGCTACTCGGGAGGCTGAGACAGGAGAATGGCGCAAACCCGGGAGGCGGAGCTTGCAGTGAGCAGAGATCCGGCCACTGCACTCCAGCCAGCCTGGGCGACAGAGGGAGACTCTGTCTCAAAAAAAAAAAAAAAAAAAAAAAAAGAATATACCTTGGCTGGGTAGACAGAACTGGTCATATGTTAAAAAGGTGTGTGAGTTTGTTGTTTTCATTTTCCCATACTCCTCGAGTACTTGCTAAGGTAGCTCCAGTGAGCAGCTGGAAAGGGATGTTGGGAGCAAACTGAGTGGCTCCCTGTGTTCTGTTTTCCCATTGGAGAAAAAATCGTTTTGTATCTACTAGGAACCATTGGAGAGAGTGATTGAAAGAGGGGATGAGAAGGCATTCACTAGTGGTGCGGTGCTGCTGCAGGGGGTCCGGGGTGAATGGTCATGCAGGGAGTATGTTTGCCATTACAAAACCTGGATTGTTTGTTAAGCAGGGAGGAGGTGATGATTTTTGGAGGCCCTGAGAAGCAGACAAGCTGTCTGAATGGAGCTGTTTGAGTAACTCGCAAGTTACTCTGATTAGTTGGGGCTTGAAGTTATAGGGTGTAATTACACTGATGGGGTAGTAGGTGCCCCAGGGGCAGGCCTGATAACAGGTTGCATTGGATGCATAAAGGGGCTTGGAAAAATAACATGGCATTCGTAGTTACAGGGCCATGTATGGGCTTTTCATTGCTTGTGTAATAGGTGAGGGTGGAAATGTAAGAACGTAAAAGTTGGATTGCGTGTCCTGTTAGGGTATTCTTGGTCCTATCAGAGATGGGGAAATTGGCTAATGATTGGATATTTAGAAGTCGGAAAGGGTCTTTTCCTTCATAATGAGGGTGGTAGGTTAAATTGGTAAAGACCCAATTTTTTGCGGGAATGGAACTGGCAACATAAGCAGAGGCTGAT
>NC_045434.1:213005100-213055320 GCF_002776525.5 Piliocolobus tephrosceles
GTTTTTTTTTTTTTTTTTTTTTTTTTTTTTTTTTGAGACGGAGTCTCACTCTGTCGCCCGGGCTGGAGTGCAGTGGTCGGATCTCAGCTCACTGCAAGCTCCGCCTCCTGGGTTTACGCCATTCTCCTGCCTCAGCCTCCCAAGTAGCTGGGACTACAGGCGCCCGCCACCTCGCCCGGCTAGTTTTTTGTATTTTTTAGTAGAGACGGGGTTTCACCGTGTTAGCCAGGATGGTCTCGATCTTATAACCTCGTGATCCGCCCGTCTCGGCCTCCCAAAGTGCTGAGATTACAGGCTTGAGCCACCGCGCCCGGCCAAATTGAGAGTCTTATAGAGGTAATTAGGAGCTAGTGGAAGGAGAGGGGTGATTTTATGAGGTATCCAAGGAAGCAGGAGGGATAGATAGGCAAAGAGTAAATAGGAAGGTAAAGAGGGTGCTCTGGAAGATGAGATCATTTTATCCAGGCTGAGTTAAAGGTAGGAGTAAATTGCTGTCAGAAGGAAGGAAGATAGAAAGAGGGTTGATTTGATTAGGATTTTCTTCCTGGCAGGAGCTACAGTATATAGTCCTATTGCAAAGAGTATGGTTAGTATGCTGCTTAATAATATGATGAAATAGTAAAAGGCTTCCATTAAAGCAAGGAGAGGTGTTAAAGATTATGTAGGTTTTCACTTATCTTTTTTAAGGAGGAAGGGGTTTTTCTTCAGGATCAGTGGTAGGAACCTTTTTAGTCTGGGATGTTTCCTTCTGAAATAGAAGATGCAAGTCCTCCAACGGTTTGCAGGTGTATCAGGGCTGGTCTGGATGATCTTGGGATTCCTGAGCTGACGGTCCCTCAAGTTCCTCAGGGGGTGTCCAAAATTTAACTCGGGTGTGGTGAATCCAAGATTCCACTCCTGCCACCTTAACTGCAGTGGGGGTAGAAAGGATTACCGAGTATGGTCCTTCCCACAGAGTCCATAGATGGGGAGGTAGAGGGGAGAGATTTGACCAACACTAGATCTCCTGGTTGAAACAAGTCTGTTCCCTTTTCTCTGTGACATCCTTCAGGTAGGTTTTTAAGGTTTCATTGATATTTTGCCAAAGAAGTTATATCTTTGACCAAGTCGGCTGTTTCCTGATCAAGTAGGAGGTCCTTTCTGAGAAAAGGTCGTCCATACAGCATTTCATATGGACTGAGCCCCATTTTGTGAGAATTTCAGAGTCTCAACAAGGCCATGAGCAAAAGAGTAGGCCATGGGAGATGAAGTTTCTTGTGTTAGTTTCCTTAAGTGCCTCTTGAGTGTTTCATTTGCCTTCTCCCCCTTCCCTGAGGGTTGTGGCCTCCAGGTGCAGTGAAGGTGATATTGTATCCCTAGCGCCCTGGAAATTCCCTGAGCTATCATGGCTTTAAAAGCCAGACCATTGTCACTCTGTAAGCTTTGGGGGAGCCCAAATCTATGAATTATTTCATGAATTAGGACTTTAATCACTTCCTGAGTCTTTTCTGTCTTGCGGGGGAAAGCTTCTATCCAATTTGTAAAGGTATCAACACAGACCAACAAGTATTGAAATCTCTTTGACTTAGGCATATGGGTAAAGTCTAACTGCCAGTCCTCTCCGGGATAGTGACCTATTTTTTGTTCCCCCAAAGGAGCCTTACAATGGACCAAGGGATTATTCCCTTGGCACACCTCACAGGCTTTGACTACCTGTCGGATGGTCCGGAGGAAATTCGGCCCTGTAAATAGGGATTTGGCCGTTTGATGAGTGTTTTCAATACCCATATGAAAAGCTTGGTGGAGGGTTTTAAGTATTTTCCACTGGCTGGCTTCAGGTATAAGTACCTTTGCTTCTTCTGTCATTAACCACCCCGAGGGGAGAAAACTATGCCCCCGAGAAAGTCCCCATTCTGTTTCAGTTGGGGAATACTGGGGCTTAATCTCAGAGGGGGTTTTCCATACCAAGGGTCCTTCTGTAGGTATTTCCAATGGAAGGTTCTGCCTGGCAGCAATTTTGGCCTCAGCATCTGCCCAACGGTTTCCTTCTGCCTTTTCTTCTTCACCTTTCTGATGGCTGTGGCAGTGTAAGACTGTCACCTCCTTGGGTTTTTGCACTGTGTACAGTAACTCCATGATTTCCTTGTGGTATTTAATGGGGGTTCCCCCAGAGGTTAGGAACTCCCTTTCTTTCCATATTGCAGCGTGGTCATGCAGGATTGGATAAGCATACTTGCTATCTGTGTACACATTTATTCTTTTTCCTTTTCCCAGTTCTAAGGCTGGGGTAAGTGCCACTAGTTCTGCTAACTGGGCGCTGGTCCCTGGAGGAAAAGGCTTACTTTCAAGTACGGTTACATCACTAACTATGGCATAACCTGCTCTTCATATCCCATTCTCCACAAATGAACTTCCATCGGTATATAGGTTAAGGTCAGGATTAGCTAAGGGGACTTCTAAGAGATCCTCTCAAGCGGCATAAGTCTGGACTACAATTTTTGACATTCATGCTGAATTGGTTCCCCATCCTCTGGGAGAAAAGTGGCAGGGTTGAGGGCTGCACACGTATGTATTTGAAGCACCGGTCCCTCAAGGAGTAGCACCTGGTATCTAAGCAGGCGGTTGTTTGATAGCCATAAACTTCCTTTGGCACCTAGTATGCCATTTATATCATGAATAGTCCAGACAGTGAGATCCTTTCCTTGTATTATTCTGATAGCCTCTGACACTAAGACGGCCACTGCTGCAACTACCCGTAAACAGTGAAGCCAGCCTTTTGCTACTACATCAGTTTCCTTACTGAAGTATGCCCCTGGTTGTGGGGTTGTCCCCCGACTCTGAGTAAGGACCCCAAGAGCTATCCCTGCTCTCTCTGTGATGTATAAAGAGAAGTTTTGTCCTGTGGAAAGGTTTAAAGCTGGAGCTTGTACTAGGGCCTGTTTTAAGGTTGTGAAGGCTGTTTCTGCCCCTGGTTCCCATTCCACTAGATGAGTATTTGCCCTCTGGATCTCCTTGATTAGAATAGAGTGGTCTGGCCATCTTTCTGTATCCAAGGATCCATAGTTGGCAAAAGCCAGTGATTCCAAGGAACCCTCACAACAGTTTTAATGTCTTAGGGTGAGGGTAAGCCAGTATAGGCTGTATTCGTTCCTTGCTGAGGGCCCTGGTCCCTCTGGCTAAGATTGGGCCTAGATATTTGACCTGCTGTAGGCAAAGCTGGGCCTTCGATCTAGACGCCTTGTACAAAAATTAGCCGGGTGTGGTGGAACATGCCTATAATCCCAGCTACTCTAGAGGCTGAGGCAAGAGAATCACTTGTACCCGGGAGGTAGAGGTTACAGTGAGCCGAGATCGTGCCACTGCACTCCAGACCGGGCGACAGAGCGAAACTCTGTCTCAAAACAATAAATAAATAAAATAAAAAGTTAAAATGATAAAAATGATAAAATTAAAAATTAAAATAATAAATTTAAAAAAGGAGAGAAAGAGTAATTGTCTCAGAGCCAGCTGTGCAGGAGACTGGAGTTTTATTATTACTCAAACCAGTCTCCCTGAGCATTCAGGGATCAGACTTTTTGTTGTTGTTGTTTGTTTTTTTTTTTTTTTTTTTTTTTTTTTTTTTTTTGAGACGGAGTCTCACTCTGTCACCCGGGCTGGAGTGCAGTGGCCGGATCTCAGCTCACTGCAAGCTCCGCCTCCCGGATTCACGCCATTCTCCTGCCTCAGCCTCCCGAGTAGCTGGGACTACAGGCGCCCGCCACCTCGCCTGGCTAGTTTTTTGTAGTTTTTAGTAGAGACGGGGTTTCACAGTGGGTTTCACAGACGGGGTTTCACAGGATCTCGATCTCCTGACCTCGTGATCCGCCCGTCTCGGCCTCCCAAAGTGCTGGGATTACAGGCTTGAGCCACCGCGCCCGGCTGTTGTTGTTTTGATACTGAGTCTCGTTTGGTCGCCCAGGCTGGAGTGAAGTGGCATGATCTTGGCTCACTGCAACCTCGGCCTCCTGGGTCCAAGCAATTCTCCTGCCTCAGCTTCCCAAGTAGCTAGGACTACAGGCAGGCACCATCACGCCCAGCTAATTTTTGTATTTTTAGTAGAGATGGGGTTTCATCATATTGGCCAGGCTAGTCTCAGACTCCCGACTGTGTGACATGCCTGCCTCGGCCTCCCAAAGTGCTGAGATTACAGGCGTGAGCCACTACGCCCAGCCAGGATCAAAGTTTTTCTGGATAATTTGGTGGGTGGGGGAAGCCAGTGAGCCAGGAGTGCTGATTGGTTGGATTGCAGATGAAACCATAGGGAGTTGAAGCTCTCTTGTGCTCAGTCAGTTCCTGGGTGGGGGCCACAAGATCAGGTGAGCCAGTTTATCCATCTGGGTGGTGCCAGCTGATCCATCAAGGCAGGGTCTGCAACGTATCTCAAGCACTGGTCTTAGGAGCAGTTTAGGGAGGGTCAGAATCTTGTAGCCTCCAACTGCATGACTCCTAAACCTTAATTTCTAATCTCGTGGCTAATTTGTTAGTCCTATAAAGGCAGTCTAGTCCCCAGCTCTTTCGTTTTGGGAAAGAGCTGTTATCCTCTTTGTTTTTGTTGTTGTTGTTTGAGATGGAGTCTCGCTCTGTCGCCCAGGCTACAGTGCAGTGGCGTGATCTTGATCTTGGCTGACTGCAAGCTCTGCCTCCAGGGTTCATGCCATTCTCCTGCCTCAGCCTCCCAAGTAGCTGGGACTACAGGCACCTGCCACCACGCCCAGCTAATTTTTTTATATTTTTAGTAGAGACGGGGTTTCATCGTGTTAGCCAGGATGGCCTCGATCTCCTGACCTCATGATCTGCCCGCCTCGGCCTCCCTAAGTGCTGGGATTACAGGCGTGAGCCACCGCGCCCGGCCCTTTGTTTTAAACTACAAACTAAGTTCCTCCCAAAGTCAGTTCAGCCAACACCCAGAAATGAACAAGAACAGCTTGGAGGTTACAAGCAAGACGGAATTGGTTAGGTCGGATCTCTTTCATTGTCTCAGCTATGATTTTGCAATGGCAGTTTCAATATTCTCCACAGCATCAGCACCAGCTTCCACCCTAGGCATTTTCTGGCTTATCATCTGCCTCCTGCACCAGAGAGTAACACCATGAAAGCAAGAACTTTGCCTTATTCTCTGTTCTATTCTCCATTCCTAAAACAGTGCCTGGCCTGGCATTTAATAGGCCCTCAGTGATGTTTGTTGAAGAATAAATAAACAAACCTTGATCTTCAGAGGAATGACAAGATAAATTTAGAGTGTGTAGCTTGAATCATATTTCAACACAAATCAGAAACCAGAAGTATTGCCACCCCAGTTGACACTGTCGAGGAAAAACTTTTCCTTTATTAGGTTTAGCACCTGGAGTATGCAAATTAAATTGACAAAAGACAGGTTAGCAAGAGAAAAGATCTTTATTCATGTAGGTATAGAAGTTCGCAGAAGAATATGGCCCAATGAGGCAGTTTGAAATCGGGGCTTCATAAGGGAAGGACCCCTAAGGAAAAACAAATGACTTTTAGTAAAACTAAATGGGTTCCAAGGAGAACAGATGGCAGATACGATGGTTTTGAAACTGCCTTTGCCCAGATTGTGACAGAGTGAGAAGTCTAGCCTGGCTGACTCCATCTTGCTTCTAGCCTCACAAACTGGCTGTCTTTACTCATCCCTGGGCATAGGCCAAGCTAACCATGGGAGGAATTCAGTCTACAGTTTAACTTTGAAGCAAGGATGATAATAGTCCTGCCTTAAAACTAACTCCCTCCTTGCTCAGGGACAGAAAACCACCTTTGACCACCTTTGCAAAACGAACGAAAGGCCACAAGATTAGGATTATGGGAGAGGCCTGAATTATGTTAAGATGTTAGTGCAGGGCCAGGCACAGTGGTTCACGCCTGTAATCCCAGCACTCTGGGAGGCCGAGACGGGTAGATCACCTGAGGTCGGGAGTTCGAGACCAGCCTGATCACCATGGAGAAACCCCGTCTCTACTAAAACTACAAAATTAGATGGGCGTGGTGGCACATGCCTGTAATCCCAGCTACTCGGGAGGCTGAGGCAGGAGAATTGCTTGAACCAGGGAGGTGGAGGTTGCGGTGAGCTAAGATGGCACCATTGCACTCCAGCCTAGGCAACAAGAGAGAAACTCCGTCTCAAAAAAACAAAAAGTAGGTGCAGTTTGTTTGTTTGTTTAAGGCAGGATCTCACTCTGTCACCCAGGCTGGAGTGCAGTGGCACCGTTATAGCTTATTGTTGAAGTCTTGGCCTCTCCAGCTTAAGAGATCCTCCTTTCTCAGCCTCCAGAGTAGCTGGGACTACAGGTGCATGCCTCATACCCCACTAATTTTTTAAAATTTTTGTAGAAGGCAGGGTATGGTGGCTCACGCCTGTAACCCCAGCACTTTGGGAGGCCAAGGCGGGCACATCAGGAGTTCGAGGCCAGCCTGACCAACATGGTGAAACCTCGTCTCTACTAAAAATACAAAATTAGCTGAGTGTGGTGGCACATGCCTGTAATCCCAGCTACTTGGGAGGCTGAAGTAGGAGAAGTGCTTGAACCCAGGAGGCAGAGGTTTCAGTGAGCTGACATCACACCACTGTACTCCAACCTGGGCAACAAGAGCGAAACTCCGTCTCAAAAAAAAAATTGTAGAAACAAGATCTCCCTGTGTTGCTCAGGCTGGTCCCAGACTCCCAGGCGCAAATGATCCTCTCGCCTCAGCCTCCCAAAGTGCTGGGATTGCAGGTGTGAGCCACTGCACCTGGTCTTGCTTCTTTTTTTGTTTTTTTGATTTAAAAGAAAACACTTTATTGTTCAGCAATTAAAACAGCCAAATACGTATTTTTCTCCATAATTTATTGTGATGTTATCAACATCAAGTAAAATGCTCATTTTCATCATTTGCTTCTGTTCATGTTTTCTTGAACAAGTCTTCAATTTTCCTTCCAAAATGTTGCATGCCACACTTGAGGCAATGAAGCAGAAGTATTTTTAAACATGACAGCTAAGAACATTCATCTACAGCAACCTATATGCTCAATACATGACGTGTGATCCTAGTAGTTTTTTCACAGCCTTCTACAAGTTTTTGGAAAACATTTGTCATGGTGACTTTCACATACCTTCACCTCAAAGGCTTTCTTGCACCTCGCAGAGCCCAGCTAAAGGCCCACAGGCTCCGCCGCCGCCACCATGCCAGCATGACTGACCGTTCTCGTTTCTTCCTCACCGGTTGCGCGAGAAAGCTGGCCTTGCTTCTATAATCCTTTACTGCTCACAAGTCATGTGGCCAGAGGTCACAAGACTTGTGACTTCCCCAGGTGCTCCTATAGGTAACATCATTATTGTAGAACCTAAGATTGCTTTTTTGAAATGTTTTTCAGATTTTTGCATTCTGGCAACCAACTGACCCCACCTGAACCCATGAGTTATGATTCAACTTGTCCTGTGTCCTCACCCAAAGGTGGGCTCAGCACACTAGGACCATTTCCCACACCCCTACGATTTCATCCCCAACCGATGAGCAGCACACGTTCAACAGCTCCCTGCCCACCAAACTATCCATACAAACTCCAGCCTCTGAGTTTTCAGAGAGGTTGATTTGAGCAATACCTCAGGTCCTTCTGCTTGGCTAGCACTGTGTTAATAACACTTCTTCTCTACTGCAATATCGCGGTCTCAGGGAATTGGTGTTGTCTGTGCAGTGGGCAGAAAGAACCTGTAGGGCAATTACAGTTTTGTGACAATGTCTGTTTGGGTGTGATGATTTTAAGAGTCAGTCACTCTTGGTCCGGGCATGGTGGCTCATCCCTGTAATCCCAACATTTTGGGAGTCCAAAGCAGGAGGACCACGTGAGTCCAGGAGCATGAGATGAGCCTGAGCACCATGGCAAGACCTCATCTTTAGAAAAAATACAAAAATTTGGCCGGGCGCGGTGGCTCAAGCCTGTAATCCCAGCACTTTGGGAGGCCGAGGTGGGTGGATCACGAGGTCAGGAGATCGAGACCATCCCGGCTAACATGGTGAAACCCCATCTCTACTAAAAATACAAAAAAAAAAAAAAAATTAGCCGGGCGTGGTGGCAGGCGCCTGTAGTCCCAGCTCCTTGGGAGGCTGAGGCAGGAGAATGGCTTGAACCTGGGAGGCGGAGCTTGCAGGGAGCCGAGATCATGCCACTGCACTCCAGTCTGGGCGACAGAGCGAGACTCTGCCTCAAAAAAAAAAAAAGAAAAAATACAGAAATTAGCCAGACTCAGTAGCGTATGCCTATAGTCCCCAATTACTTGGGAGGCTGAAGCAGGAGGATCTCTTGAGCCAAGGAGGTTGAGGCTGCAGTGAGCCATGATCGCACCACTGCTCTCCAACCTGGGTGATAGAGTGAAAGAATAAGACCCTGTTTTTTTTTAAAAAAAAAAAAAAAAAAAAAGTAAAAATAAAAATAAAAGAATCAGTCAATCTTTCTTGGTTGCTCCCAGGAGGGGATTTTGAGTTCTTTTGGAAGTCTTTGCTTTTGGCCAGATAAGGAAGCTCAGGAAAAGCATCTATTCTCAAATACCTTCAGCTCAAAATAATTCTTATGCCACAGTAGCATAGTCTGGACCCCTTCAACACTCCATTTTGTGTCCTCTTTGTGTATGATTCTGTCTGCTCAGCTTGCCTGAGTGTCTTAAAGCAGGGACCATGTCTAACTTGCCTTCAAATCCACAGCGCCGAGCTGGTGGGTAGATGATATTTAATAAATGCTGCTGTGTGAGGGGCCTTTCTGAGTATATCATATATAAAGCAAAAGAGAAGGGGGGACACTCTCCCGTAACCCTACGTCTAAAAACACTCCTAGGCCGGGCGCGGTGGCTCATGCCTGTAATCCCAAGCAAGACTTTGGAAGGCTGAAGCGGGCAGATCACAAGGTCAGGAGATCGAGACCATCCTGGCTAACACGGTGAAACCCCATCTCTACTAAAAATACAAAAAATTAGCCGGGCATGGTGGCGGGCACCTGTAGTCCCAGCTGCTCGGGAGACTGAGGCAGGAAAATGGCGTGAACCCTGGAGGTGGAGCTTGCAGTGAGCCGAGAGCATGCCACTGTGCTCCAGCCTGGGTGACAGGGCCAGATTCCACCTCAAAACTAACTAACTAACTAAATAAATAAATAAAATTTAAAAAATAAAATAAATAAATAGATAAATAAATAAAAACACTCCCAAACTGGGAGCGACTCTCTAACTCAAACAAGGTATGTTATCTCTTGACCAAAGACTCTCTCCTTAGGCCAGGTGAGGTGGTTCATGCCTGTAATCCCAGCAATTTAGGAGGCCAAGGTGGGCAGATCACTTGGGGTCAGGAGTTTGAGACTACCCTGGCCAACATGGTGAAACCCCATCTCTACTAAAAATACAAAAATTAGCCGGGTGTAGTGGCGGGCGCCTATAATCCCAGCTACTCAGGAGGCTGAGGCAGAAGAATCACTTGAACCTAGGAGGCAGAGGCTGCAGTGAGCCAACATCGTACCACTGCATTCCAGCCTGGGCGATAGAGCGAGACTCAGTCTCAAAAAAAAAAAGAAGGAAAGAAAGTACTCACAGGGTGGGAGCAGCCTGAGCATAATGGCTCAAGAGCCCTGTTACAGAATTTTCTGGGGTTTAAATACCCTCTAAAGGTTTCCATTGGTTACCTGGTATACACCCTAGGTAAATGAAGAGGATGAAATAAAGTTACAAGTCCTGTACTCAGCTTACGCCCTATGTAAATGGAGAAGATATTTCCTGTCATAGCTGAAGTCTTCCCATTTGATTTTTTTTTTTTTTTCTAGAGAGAGCGCGCAAGATTCTGTCTCAAAAAAAATAAAATAAAATAAAGAAAGAAAAACAAGAAGCACTGGCAAGACACAAGCCCCTGCTTCGGGAGCTGGGATCTGAGGACCTGGCAGGAGGAGGAAGAGCCTCTGTCCTGAGGGAGCCCAAGGACATCCTGAGGACAGGACCAAAAGAGGAACCTTGGCACTGGGCCCGGGATGGCGCCTCTCTTGCCAGGAGTCCATGCACAGGCTCCAGGGTATGAGGTCTGGGACTGTGTCCAAACAGGGCAGACTAATTGGGAGGTAACAGAAGCGTCTTTGTCTTTGCTGAACTTAATTTCTGTGGTTAATAGAAAAGAGGCAGGAGCCTGGGATGTTGATTCTTAGCCTTGTTTCTTGTTGTTATCTTTTTAATCTAGAGGTTTCACAAATAATCTCAGAGATATTCTAAAGATCTCAAAAGAATGGAAAATAATTTTAGTTTGCCTTATATATATTATACATATATGCATATCTATAGTGTGTGTGTGTGTTTATGGTAAAACCCCAAACTGCAGCCTTCAGATGCTGGAATTCTCCAGACCCTCCTACAGAGGGCCCCCAGCCTCTCCTGAACAGCCTCTCCTGAACCAAGATGACATGGGAACACCATGTCATCTTGGAAGTGGTTTCTTCTCTGAAACTGAGATGCCCTCAGTCTCCCTGGGAATGCTCTCTGTAGTTGTCCTCACCTCTGGAGCCACAGAGACTAGGTCTATTCCCTTTATTGCATAATAGTCCTTCAGTAAGTGGAGTTCTGATCTCAAGTCTGCTCTCTTCCTAGGGGGAGTTGGAGAGGTGTATTCCTGTGTCCCTCACATCCTGCCTCCCTAAGAGGGGCCCTATGTGTGCTTATTACTCAGAACCAAGGACCCTTCCCCAGAGTACGAACTTCACATTGGACATGATTCTCTTTCTTATTTTTTTGAGGCAGCATCTCGTTCCGTTGCCCTGACTAGAATGCAATGGCACAGTCACCGCTCACTGCAGCCTCAACCTCCTGGGCTCAAACATTTGTCCTGCCTCAGGATCCTGAGTAGCTAGGACTATAGGTGCATGCCACCATACCCAGCTAACAGTTTAAACTCTTGTAGATACATGATGGGGTCTCACAATTTGCCTAGGCTGGTCTCAAACTCTTGGACTCAAAGGATCCTCCCTCAGCTTCCCAAAGTGACGGGATTACATGTGTGAGCAACCACACCTTGAGTGATCCTTTTATTTATTTGTTTTTCTGTTTTGTTTTGTTTTACTTTATTTATTTATTTATTTATTTTTGAGACGGCATCTCACTCTGTGGCCCAGGTTGGAGTGCAGTGGCGCTATCTCAGCTCACTGCAAGCTCCGCCTCCTGGGTTCGCGCCATTGTCCTGCCTCAGCCTCCCAAGTAGCTGGGACTGCAGGCGCCCACCACCATGCCCGGCTAATTTTTTGTGTTTTTAGTAGAGACAGGGTTTCACCATGTTAGCCAGGATCTCCTGACCTCGTGATCCGCCCACCTCAGCCTCCCAAAGTGCTGAGATTACAGGCGTGAGCCACCATGCCCAGCCAATTTTTTATTTTTTGAGATGGAGTTTCATTCTTGTTGCCCAGGCTGGAGTGCAATGGCGTGATCTCAGCTCACTGCAAACTCTGCCTCCCAAGTTCAAGCGATTCTCCTGCCTTAGTCTCCCAAGTACAGGTGCCCGCCACCACACCTGGCTAATTTTTATTTTTAGTAGAGACGGGGTTTCACCACATTGGTCAGGCTGGTCTTGAACTGCTGCCCTCGTGATCCACCCGCCTTGGCCTCTCAAAGTGCTGGGATTATAGGCGTGAGCCACCGCGCCTGGCCTCGTTTTCTCTTTTAAGAGACAGGGTCTCAAGCTATCACCCAGGCTGTAGTGAAATGGCACAATCATAACTCATTGCAGCCTCTAACTCCTGGGCTCGAGGGATACTCGCCCTCAGCTGTTTGAATAGCTGGGACCATAGGCACACACTACCACTCCAAGCTAATTTTTGTTGCTGTTGTTGAGACGAGGTCTTGCTGTGTTGCCCAGGCTGGTCTCAAATGCCTGGGCTCAAGCAATCCTCACACCTTGCCTTCCCAAAGTGCTGGGATTTACAGGCATGAGCCACTGTGCCCAGCCAAAACTATCAGCTTTGCTTGCAAATTTATCTGGAATCCAATCACTTCTCACACATCCACTGCCACAACCTACAAGACCTACGGGGCCACCATGGTCTCTCCCTGGGACAAGGCGAGAGTCTCCTCATCGGCTGGGCACAGTGGCTCACGCTCATAATCCCAGCACTTTGGGAGGCCAAGATGGTGAATGAATTGCTTGAACCCAAGAGTTCTAGATCAGCTTGGCCAACAAAGTGAGACTCTCTCCACCAAAAAAGAAAAATAAAAAATTAGCCAGGCGTGGTGGTACATGCCTGTGGTCCCAGCTACTCAGGAGGCTAAGACGGGAGGATCATTTGAACCCTGGAGGCTGAAGTTGCAATGAACTCTGATCATACCACTGCACTCCAGCCTCAGTGACAGAACAAGAACCTGTCTGAAAGAAAGAAAGAAAGAGAAAGAAAGAAAGAAAGAAAGAAAGAAAGAAAGAAAGAAAGAAAGAAAGAAAGAAAGAAAGAGAAAAAAGTTTCCTTGTTGAGCCTACCTGTTTCAGCACCTCCCACACCCCCGTGATAGGCTCTCTTGGGTTGTGGGGGGTCCTAGTATCCAGGCCCGTGGGTAGCCCCTACCACCCTGACTCTGGGCTTGACCGTGGGACCCGTTTTGGCCAATGAGACATGAGCAAGCAGAGGCCATCAGCACTTGCACGCTGGGACTGGCCCTCTTGGATCATTTGTTTTTTGGCTATAGCTTCCATGTGAGAAGCTGGGCTGGACCACAGGTGAGGACACTTTCTCTATAAAGGGCTGAATAGTAAATATTTTCAGCCTTGTGGGCCTTGCAGTCTCTGTTGAAGCTACTGGACTTTGCCATTGCAGCTTGAGAGCTGCCATGTACAATATGTAAAGAAATGGAGCCTGGGCAACATAGGAGACTCCGTGTCTACCAAAAAGTTAAAAAAAAAAAAATTTAGCTGGCCATGGTGGTATACACCTGTGGTCCCAGGCACTTGGGGGGCTGAGATGGGAGGATCACTTGAGCCTGGGAGGTTGAGGCTGCAGTGAGCCATGACTGGCAGCACTGCACTCCAGCCTGGCCAACAGAGTGAGACAAAAAAAGAAAGGAAATGAGTGTGTCTGTGTTCCAACAAAACTTCATTTTTTTTTTTATTTTTTGTTGAGACGGAGTCTCGCTCTGTCACCCAGGCTGGAGTGCAGTGGCCGGATCTCAGCTCACTGCAAGCTCTGCCTCCCGGGTTTACGCCATTCTCCTGCCTCAGCCTCCCGAGTAGCTGGGACTACAGGCACCCGCCACCTCGCCTGGCTAGTTTTTTGTATTTTTTTAGTAGAGACGGGGTTTCACCGTGTTAGCCAGGATGGTCTGGATCTCCTGACCTCATGATCCGCCCGTCTCGGCCTCCCAAAGTGCTGGGATTATAGGCTTGAGCCACCGCGCCCGGCCAACTTCATTTATAAAAACAGAATTTGGACCTTAGGCCATAGCTTGTCAAGCCCTGGGCTAAATAGACTACTGAATGATGAGAAGCCATGTGGGGAGACCCTGCAGAGTGAGAGGCTCTAGTAGGTGGAATAATGTCCTCCCCCAAAACTTCAAGTTTATCCACAGCCTGTGACTACCATTTAGGCTGCCAAAACACAGTTCCTTAGACTGAGCATTTACAAAGAGTAGACATTTATTTCTCACAGGTCTGGAGGCTGGGAAACACAAGATCAAGGTGCCCACAGATTTGGTATCAAGCAAGGGCCTGCTTTCCGCTCCTGCTCCATAGACGCTGTGCCCTCACATGGTGGAAGAGAAAGGCAGCTCCCTCCAACCTCTTTTATGAGGACTTTAATCCCATTCATGAAGGCAGGACTCAATCACCTGCCAAAGGCCCCACCTTTTTTTGGGTGGGAGTGTTGGGGGGACAGAGTCTCACTCTGTCACCCAGGCTGGAGTGCACTGGCACGATCGCAGCTCATTGCAAACTCCACCACCTGGGTTCAAGCAATTCTCCTGCCTCAGCCTCCTGAGTAGCTGGAATTACAGGCGCCCGCCACCACGCCCGGCTAATTTTTATATTTTTAGTAGAGATGGGGTTTCACCATGTTGGTCAGGCTGGTCTCGAACTCCCCATCTCAGGTGATCTGCCCGCCTCAGCCTCCCAAAGTGCTGGAATTATAGGTGTGAGCCACCATGGTCAGCCTATCAGTTTCATCCAGTCTCCTACCTTTGCTTTTGAGATCAGTACCTTAAGGAGACTCATTCAGCCAGTTAGAAATCTACCCACTTGCTTTTCCATTCAAAATGTGAAAGAGAAATCTCCATTTCTCTCCTAGCCCCAAGAACTACCTAAGAGGCTCTGACAAATGCTGTGCTGAAATCCATTCTCTCCTCAGCATTTCCCTGACCACCAGGTAACAAGAGAAGCAAACAACAAAAACCCCGGTTAGTCAGAGAATTCCAGTGTAGGAGGTGTGGGGACTTTACTTTCAAGGACTTCACGTCCAGGGAACTGTAACGTGTTTGTGCAAAATCAGAAAATCTCTTTTGTTTTTGAAACAGAGTTTCTCTCTTGTCGCCCAGGCTGGAGTGCAGTGGTGCTATGTGTGCTCACTGCACCCTCCACCTCCTGGGTTCAAGCAATTCTCCTGCCTCAGCCTACTGAGTAGCTGGGATTACAGGCACCCGCCACCAAACCCAGCTAATTTTTATATTTTTAGTAGAGACAGGATTTCACCATGTTGGTCAGGCTGGTCTCGAACTCCCAACCTCAGGTGATCTGCCCTCCTTGGCCTCCCAAAGTGTGGGATTACAGGTGTGAGCCACCGGGCCCAGTCAAAAATCAGAAAATTTCTACCCCTTTGCTTAGGAAATGCCAGAAAACATCAACCTGAGTATGGGGTTGGGGACATTTTATCATTGGAACTCCAATGCTGACACAGTATAACTGGCATCTCTGACTGCAAGCTGCCTCTCCTTCAGACTGCAAACCTGTTCTAGAGAGAATACAGAATCCAGCAGGCCCGAAAGCTTCCTAAGTCATGTTTCTCAAATCCTGAAGCTGCTACAGCTAAATTCTAGGTAGTTGTGGTACAGACATGCAAATCAAGACGAGGCTCCTTGGACTAAGAGGGTGGTGTAGCATTTTACTGGAATCCGAGGACTAAGGGAGCGAACAATCTTCATCTTGGAGGAACACAATGCTGAGGTTGGGGGCGAGGACTGGGGACCAGGCTGCCTGGGTTGGTCCTCTGGCACCTCAGCCACCAGCTGCTGCCTCTCTGCCCCTTACAAAGTGGAGACCATCAGATGGAGTGTGCTCATGGATTTGCTTACAAGATTAAATGAGTTACATGTATAAGCATCCTGGTGGCTGGCAGGTAACAGGGCCTCAGCAACATTATTTTATTTATTTATTTATTTAGACACAGAGTCTCACTGCGTTGCCCAGGCTGGAGTGCAGTGTGGCACGATCTCGGCTCACTGCAACCTCTGCCTCCTGGACTCAAGCAATTTTCCTGCCTCATCCTCCCATGTAGCTGAGATTACAGGCATGTGCCACCACACCCATCTAATTTTTGTTTTTTTGTAGAGATGGGATTTTGCCATGTTGGCCAGGCTGGTCTCGAACTCCTCACCTCAGGTGATCTGCCCACCTCGCCCTCCCATAGTGTTGGGATTACAGGCACGAGCCACTGTGCCTGGCCCAACAACTTTATTGGTCTGTGATATATGCAGGGAGAATCATTATCTTGTGGTGTGCCTGAAGACGTGGCGAAAACCTGTTCCCCACGCCTGAATCACTCGGGACTACTACCTTCTGAAGAACCTGGCTCCTGATTTTCCTTCTGGAACTCAGCATCGTCATCTGACCTCTCCTCCTCTTAAGACAAGGGCCATCCCAGGGGCAGAGGGGCCAGCACTCCTGCCTCTAAGTGACGCCGTGACAACCTTAAGAAACCTCAGTGGCCAGACGCGGTGGCTCATGCCTGTAATCCCAGCACTTTGGGAGGCCGAGAAGGGCAGATCGCCTGACGTCAGGAGTTCAAGACCAGCCTGACCAACATGGAGAAACCCTGACTCTACCAAAAATACAAAATTAGCTGGGCGTGGTGGCACATGCCTGTAATCCCAGCTACCAGGGAGGGTGAGGCAGGAGAATCGCTTGAACCTGGGAGGCAGAGGTTGCAGTGAGCCATTGTACTCCAGCCTGGGCAACAAGAGCAAAACTCCGTCTCAAAAAAAAAAAAAGAATCTCCGTAACAACCTTAAGAATTCTGTGAAAAAGGGGGAGGGAACAGAGACACCTGAAAAGAAAACTGGTTGGATAACTTCCTGCAGATACTATTTAGGGATATTAGTGCCTTCTAGGCGTCCATTCTAGCTTGAAGCAGTAATTCCCAGACTGGCAACCTCCCCGAGGCTATTATCACACCCCTGCCAAAGATAAAGGCACTGGGGCCCTGAGGGAGGCCATGCTGAGCTCTTTGATGCCAAATAGAGATGCTTTCCTCTGACGCCTGCTGAGACAGACTTTCCAGAAGTTGTTCTCCCTCACCTCTCACTTGGGTGCCCCTTCATGACCTCTGCCCAGGGGAACTCTGCTCCCAGGGTGCCTGCTCCTGGCTTCCCCAGCTCCCCGGGGCCTTCTTACTTAATCACCTCCCCTTTACTTCTCTCTTTTGGGCACCCTGAGGAGTGCCAACCTAGCATGACTGTTTGAAAACTCGGCAGCACATATACCAAATAAAAATTGGAATGATACAGAGAAGATCAGCATGGGCCCTGCACAAGGATGACATGCAAATTTGTGAAGTGTTCCGTATTTATAATTTTTTTTTTACATATATTTAAAAATGAAATATGGCCGGGTGCAGCAACTCACGACCGTAATCTCAGCACTTGGGAGGTCGAGGCAGGAGGATCACAAGGTCAGGAGATCAAGACCATCCTGGATAACATGGTGAGATTCCACCTCTACTAAAAATACAAAAGATTAGCCGGGCGTGGTGGCACGAGCCTGTAATCCCAGCTAATCAGAAGGCTGAGGCAGGAGAATTGCTTGAACCCAGGAGGTAAAGGTTGTAGTGAGCCGAGATCGTGCCACTACACTCCAGCCTGGGTGACAGAGCGAGACTCCGTCTCAAAAATAAAACAAAATAAAATAATATAATATCAAATAGGCCAGGCGCGGTGGCTCATGCCTGTAATCCCATCACTTTGGGAGGCCGAGGCAGGTGGATCACCTGATGTCAGGAGTTCGAGACCAGCCTGGCCAACATGGTAAAACCCTGCCTCTACTAAAAATACAAAAAAAATTAGCCGGGCGTGGTTGTGGGCACCTGTAATCCCAGCTACTCGGGAGGCTGAGGCAGGAGGATCATGTGAATCCAGGAGGCAGAAGTTGCAGTGAGCCGAGATTGCGCCAGTGCACTCCAGCCTGGGCAAAAAAAGTGAGACTACTTCTAAAAAAAATTTTTTTAAATCATTTTTAAAAAGCAAGGGAATAACAAAACACAAAATTTAGAATAGTGGCTATCTCTGGGGTCAAAGAACATACAGGGGACCTAAATGACATTACTAATGTTCCAGTTCTTTTTATTATTATTATTTATTTATTTATTTTTGAGAAGGAGTTTTGCTCTAGCGCCTGGCTGGATTACAGTGGCACACTCTTGGCTCATTACAACCTCTGCCTCCCGGGTTCAAATGGTTCTCCTGCCTCAGCCTCCAGAGTAGCTGGGAGTGCAGGCATGCACCACCACACCCAGCTAATTTTTGTATTTTTGGTAGAGACAGGGTTTCACTATGTTGGCCAGGCTGGTCTTGAACTCCTGGCCTCAGGTGATCCACCTGCCTCGACCTCCCAAAGTGCTGGGATTACAGGCATGAACCACCACACCCGGGCTCCATTTCTTTTTCTTTCTTTTTTTTAAACTTTCCATTTCTTTCTTTTTTTTTCACTCTTGTTGCCCAAGCTGGAGAGAAATGGCGTGATCTCGGCTCACTGCAACCTCTGGCTCCCGGGTTCTAGCAATTCTCCTCCGTTAGCCTCTTGAGTATCTGAGATTACAGGTACGTGCCACCACACCTGGCTAATTTTTTGTATTTTTAGTAGAGACCAGGTTTCACCATGTTGGTCAGGCTGGTCTCAAACTCCTGACCTAATGTGATCCACCCACCTCTGCCTCTCAAAGTGATGGGATTACAGGCGTGAGCCACAATGCCCAGCCCTATTTCTTCTTTTGAGACAGGTCTTTCTTTACTCCCAGGCTGGAGGGCACTGGTACAATCATAGCTCATTGTAGCCTTAACCTCCTGGGCTCAAGTGACCCTCCCACCTGAGTCTCCCAAGTAGCTGGGATGGGACTACAGGCATGTGCCATCACATCTGGCTAATTTTTTATTTATTACAGAGAATGGGGTCTCCCCCATGTTGCCCAAGCTGTTCTGGAACTCCTGGGCTCAAGCCATCCTCCTGCCTCAGCCTCCCAAAGTGCTGGGATTACTGATGTGAGTCACTGAGCCTGGACTCTAGGGTTCCATTTCTTTTTTTTGGAGACGGTGTCTCGCTCTGCCGTCCAGGCTGGAGTGCAGTGGCGCGATCTCAGCTCACTCCAAGTTCCACCTCCCAAGTTCAAGTGATTCTCCTGCCTCAGCCTCCTGAGTAGCTGGGACTACAGGCGCCTGCCACCACTCCCAGCTAATTTTTATATTTTTAGTAGAGACGGGTTTCACCATGTTGGTCAGGCTGGTCTTGAGCTCCTGACCTCATGATCCGCCCGCCTCGGCCTCCCAAAGTGCTGGGATTACAGACGTGAGCCACTGTGCCCGGCCTAGTGTTGTATTTCTTAAGCGAAAAGTGGATACACAGACATTTATATACACTTCATGTAGTCTCTGGTGTACGTGAAATACTAAGTGATACACAAACACCAAAACCTTATGAGCTGTTATGAGGAGGGACCATCCACCTAGATCCGCTTCTGCACTCATCTGGTATCGTACCTTCCCAGAGCTCCTTCTCCAACCCAGAAGTTCCCTATCTGGCTGGAGACCTTCTTTCATAAAGATCACTTTCTCAAGCTGACCAGTGGTTTTTACATACGTGTCACAGAGAGAATCAGTAATTCAAGCGAGTCACAGGTCATGGCAGATTCACTTTCCCTTGATGCTGGCTGTCTTGTTTTTCTAAGACCAGCCGAGCGGGTGCAAAAGAACCAGCGGGTAGGCAAGTGTAACAGCAAAACTGCACAGTTTATTTTGGTAACCTAAGGTGTGCGGGAGAAGTCTGTCGGCCTCCGGGGAAGGAGGCCGGCAGAGTCCCCCCGTGGGGCTCTCGGACGGACTTCCCACAGTCCCGACATCCCGACAGGAGTGGGGCTGCAAGAAGGCCGCCGGCCTGTGAGAAGGCCGCCGGGGCTGTGAGAAGGCCACCGGGGCTGTGAGAAGGCCGCGTGGCTCAATGGCGGAGAGTGGCTTTTCTAGGAGTGGGAGGGCAATAGGTGGGGCATGGGCGTGTCAGGGGCGTTCCGCAGGTGCGACCAGGTAAATCTTGGTCTCTTCGGATTGACGTCACCTGGCGCATGCCCAGTTGGTCTGCACCCTCCCTGGGCGCCGGCTGCATTTTCGCGCGCGCGGTAAGAGTTGGTGGTGAAGAAGAACCCGGAAGTGCACCATCTTGCCTCCGTTCGTCCAAACACTGGCCAAGACACCATGCACGTGCTACCTACAGTGCTTCAAGGTGTGGTACTCCGATAGCTTTGGACAGTTATTCCCACCTGCCCACCACCAATAAACCTGCTCAACAAGCTTACAGCAAGTGAGAAATAATAACTAAATGCAATGCCCTTGTGCTGACTACAAGCAAATGTGAACCCCACAGCCTGCTAACAAAACCTAAGGAGCTATGGAAACAGGGAGGGCATTTGGCAGCCTGTGAATTTTGAAAAAGATTTCAGGACATCTCTAGTAATCATTAACATTTTAGCTACAATGTGAGGTCGAAGTGCCGGCTCAGAATGTGGTGCTGCAGCCTCCAAGAAACTTGCAACAGCAGCAGTCTGGGATCATGTTCTGCCTCTCATTTCCTGCTAGATTTACTGGTTCTGGCCACAGCAGAGTATCTTTATCTCTCTAACCATTTTAATGTAAAATAAGATTGTTTGGAGCCTTTTCAGGGCCACGCCTTAGAATTGCTCTGAAAGTAAGAGTATCAAGTGCCTGATTTCTTAGAGTCCTTACCAGCAGGAGATGTTGGCTGATGTAGCTGCTGAGTCATGGGGCTGGAGATAGTGGTTTTCAGTAGCCAAAAACGTTAGTGTATTGCTGGTGAAATCACAAACTCTGCTTGCAAAATTTTATTATTATTATTATTATTATTATTTTGCTGAATTTAGTCCTAAAGTTCTTGCTTCTTACCCACTGGAAAGCAAATACTATGGACTTAATAGGCCTTCACTTTTAACCAACGCCATGGAAACCTGTCAGTAGCTAAGAGGACAAAAACGCTAGGAGTTAAGGAAGAAAAGCAGTTTTTGCAGCGGACCAGAAGAAATAATTAAATTCAAGTACATATTTGAACATCTCTTTGCAAGGAAATGAGGAAAATCAGATGTTTTAGTTCTCTTAGAGACCAGCAGTAATGTTGAAAAATATAAAAGTCACCGTAACAGAAAACGAAGTGATCATTTCAGCCCTCCCTTGGAGTGGGGGGGACATATTGCGGAGCTGAGTTTTAATGGCTATCAGTTCTCGATCTGATCACTCCACCAACTCCTTCCATATTCCATGGAATATGACCCGTCTTGAACTTTGAACTTTGAGAAATTCCCCGGGTCTATGTTAAATTCCAGTTCCAAATAACTTACATGAATGGTTCACAAGAATCCAGGTAGGTTTGATCTAGTTCCCTAGATGGGAATGAGGGGGATGTAAAATTTCAGATGCAACATTAACATGGGCTAGGAAGCATGTGGTGGCGCGCCAGACACCTAGGAGGCACTCAAGAAATATGAGGTAGAATGAAAGGAAAGTGAACCTTCCTTTGGCTATCTCGGCCTGATTCTCACCGCAGCAAGGAGAAAGGGACAGGGTCACCTTGGCGGGTGCCAGGCGGAGCCCGGCCGGACGGGCGCGGCTGGGGCGCAGCGCGCAGGCGCAGGCGGCGCACGTGGCCCCGGAGGCGCACCGCTGCGGCGGGGCCCGCGACTCAACGCCAGAGTGGGGCCGAGGCGCGTAGCCTCTCAACGACTCGACGCCAACGGGGTCTCCCGGATCGCGGCGCAGGACAAGAGGGGCGGGGCAGGAGGGCCGGGGCAGGCGCTGGCGGCCAAAGTCGTCAGCAAGGTCGAGGGCCGGCCGCGCGGCCCCGGAGGGACGCTCAGTGCGTGCGGGACTCGGAGTACGTGACGGAGCCCCGAGCTCTCATGCCCGCCACGCCGCCCCGGGCTCTCACCGGGGGCGCCGGCTCCGCACACCCCAGTTCGGCTTACGGGTCCTATCTGGGGCTAGAGTTTCGCTCGCACCACAACAGGGCCGCTATGGAGTCGGGGCCCCCCAACTCCGCCCGCCTCACGTCCGCGGGTCGTCACCCCCCCTTTCTCGGCTGCTGCAGCGGCCGCAGTCCCGCCCCTTTCCGGGAGGTGAGGGTACGAGTGACGGCTCTCCCGACCAATGGCGAGGCGGCCCTGAGGAGGCGTGTCTGGAAGGCGGGAAGTGGGTGGGGCCCGCCTTAGCTGGGCAGGAAGTCGGCGTGCGGCGCGGACAGTAGGTGTGGGGACCCGGAGCAAGCAGACCTCTCAGACCTCGCCGGCTTCACACTCACCTCGCTGTCTGCTGCACCCGCCGCTTCCTCTCCTAGGCCACGAGACCCAGCAGCTAGGTAATGATTAGGGAAGGGCTGAGCAACGGGCAGGCGGCGCAGGGCTTTTCTGGGCTTGCGGGGCTCTTTCCCCTCAGAGGGAGGCTGCGCGCCAGCAGGCCCGGCGTGGCGGGGTCGGGGGCGCGTGCGAGCCGACTCCCTGGGTGGGAGGTGGCACTCCCGCTCACCCCGAGGCCCGGGACGGGGGCGCAATGCCAGGTGCACGTGCTGGGTCCCGATTTCTTTGGAGGGGAAAGTGCAGATCAACACGTGATTACGGACTGCGAGGCAGGATCCTCGTCAGGGGAAGGTCGGGAGCTGCACACGCCAGCCGCTTAGCACAGCGGGAGTTGGGAGTGAAAGTTGCTTTTCCATCGTAGCCAAGGGCAAGGTTTTTGGGATGGACGCAGACATAGCGGTGGTGCCCACTCAGGCCAGGCCCTCCCTAAAATGGAGGAGGGCGGCGAGAGAGGAGATGCCCACGAGGCTGCAACCCCCTCCCCCACCGGCAGCCCCCGCCTCTCGCCTGCACTCCGGCCCGCGCTTCGGCCCAGTAAGCGGTGACTCATTTCGAGAAGGCACCTCTTCTTGAGGAATCTGCCGCAGAGCCGTTAGATCATTGGCAAGCCCTCCAGGCGACCTCGCCCAACCAAGTTGGGCAAGAGCGGCTCCCCGGCTGGCCACCAAACGTCGGGCCCTGATCTGAGAAGGATTTCCTTTTTTTTTTTTTGGTCTCGTTGCCCAGGCTGGAGTGCAGTGGCCTTATCTCGGCTCACCACAACCTCCGCCTCCTGGGTTCAAGCGATTCTCCTACCTCAGCCTCCCGAGTAGCTGGGATTACAGGCATACGCCACCACGCCCGGCTAATTTTGTGTATATATACACACTTTTTTTTAATTAGAGTCGGTGTTTCACCACGTTGGTCAGGCTGGTATTGAACTCCCGACCTCAGGTGTTCGCCCGCCTCGGCCTCCCAAAGTGCTAGGATTACAGGCGTGAGCCACCGCGCCCGGCCAAGAAGGATTTTTTTTTTTTTTTTTTTTTGGGACAGAGTCTCGCTCTCGCTCTGTGGCCCAGGCTGGAGTGCAGTGGCCGGATCTCGGCTCACTGCAAGCTCCGCCTCCCAGGTTTACGCCATTCTACTGCCTCAGCCTCCCGTGTAGCTGGGACTACAGGCGCCTGCCACCTCGCCCGGCTAGTTTTTTGTATCTTTTAGTAGAGATGGGGTTTCATGTGTTAGCCAGGATGGTCTCGATCTCCTGACCTTGTGATCTGCCCGTCTCGGCCTCCCAAAGTGCTGGGATTACAGGCTTGAGCCACCGCGCCCGGCCGGAAGGATGTATTTTAAGAAAGCTTCCTGTTCACTGTTCCCCTGCTCTGTGCGCTTCTCTGGGCGGTAGGATCCGTTGCTTCACTTGCCTTTCAGGCCCACCCGGGCCCTGACTGCTGCGTTCATTTACAGTGTCCCTAATTCGGGGTTCCATCTAGGCAGCTAAAAAAGCTGTGCATGGTCCGGGCGCGGTGGCTCACGCCTGTAATCCCATCACTTTGGGATGCCGAAGTGGGAGCATCACCTGAGGTCTGGAGTTCGAGACCAGCCTGGCCAACGTGGTGAAACCCCGTCTCTACTAAAAATACAAAAATCGGTCGGGCGCGGTGGCTCACGCCTGTAATCCCAGCACTTTGGGAGGCCGAGGCGGGCGGATCACGAGGTCAGGAGATCCGAGACCATCCCGGCTAACACGGTGAAACCCTGTCTCTACTAAAAATACAAAAAATTAGCCGGGTGTGGTGGTGTGCACCTGTAGTCCCAGCTGCTTGGGAGGCTGAGGCAGGAGAATGGGAGAAGGAGCTTGCAGTGAGCTGAGATCCTGCCACTGCGCTGTATCCTGGGCGACAGAGCGAGACTGTCTCAAAAAAGATCAGCCGGGCGTAGTGGCAGGCGCCTGTAGTCCCTACTCAGGAGGCTGAGAGAGGAGAGTCGCTTGAATCCAGGAGGCTGAGGTTGCACTGAGCCCAGATGGCGTCATTGCATTCCAGCCTGGGCAAGAACAGCCAAACTCCGTCTCAAAAAATAAAAAAAAATCACTTACACTTAATTTTCACATCCCAAGACTTTTGTCTTAAGTCTCTAAAATGAAAACAAAAATGCCGAGGTGCCCTAATAAAATTGCCTTTAAAAGTGTGACTGAAATACAAGAAGTATACCACAGTGGTGGCCTGGAGATGGGGCAGGGGAATATTAACTAGAAATGGCCTGAGATAACTTTTAGCAGTGATGGAAATGTTACTCGGGTATGTAATTTGCCAAAACGCAAAATTAACTTAAATATGTTTAAACAAATTTGCCTTTTTGGAACCTAGTAGATAAAAACTTAAGTACCTTTTTCTTGGCTAATCAATAAAACTCCATTGTTATGTAGACAACAAAGCCACAGAAGTGACTTCAGTAAATAATTTTGAAAGTTAAAATTCTGCCATTTGCCGGCTCAGGACATTCCAGAGAAGATGTTGGAGGGGAGCCCAGCTAGATAATGGCTTTAAACACTAAGTTCGTCTCACCCACCTCAGTTCTATAAGTTGTTCAGTTAGTTTGTTTGGAGAGCGCCAAGGAAAAAAGTAAGAAAGGGTTTTTCTTTGAGGAATTGCTATTTTTCATTGCTGCAAATTCTTGTGGTTTTTTGTTTTGTTTTGTTTTTAAGGTGTTGTCAAAAGAAGCCCCTTCCCTTGAAGTATCCTGGTGTTCAAAGAATCTTTCCTCTCTTTACAAATTATAAAACCCCCTTGGGAAGAAATTAGATGTCATTATTGGCTGGTCCTGGTGGCTCACTCCTGTAATCATCCTAGCATGCTTTGGGAGGCCAAGGCAGGGGAGGATCACTTGAACCCAGGAGTTTGACACCAATCTGGGCAACATAGTGAGACCCCCATCTCTTAAAAAAGTAATTAAAATAAAAGATGTTGTCATTAATGACATAACAATACTGAAGACCCAAATACTGTGACATTGGAAAGTCCCAGGAAGTGGCAGTAGCCAAGATCGCATGGTCCAAGGACTTCATTGTTCCTGACTTCGAAACTCAGAATTTCTGATTATTAAATACCTACTAAGTGAATATTCTGCTGCTACTTCAAATTTAATCTGAAGAATTATTTCCAAACTTAATTCGCTATTTTGTTTGAATTCTGCTGCAAGCCAGATTTTCCCCTCGTCCCCCCACCCTCTTTTTGGCCTCACCCTAGGTGGTTTTGCTTGTGACCTTCATGTCTGTTCTTGGTTCCTTTCCATTCCCATGCCAGGCCTCATTGTTCACTCATGACAGTAGTCAGTTTCAGACAGCTCCTTGGCTGCTCTGCATCCAGCAACACATTCATCTATTTGGATTTGATTCTCCCTGGGCACACACATTTGTGGGCTTTCTCTCCCGCTCTCTCTTTTTTTTTTTTTTCCCCTTTTTGCTTATAGAACAAGACCTCAGTTGCTGCGGTTTAACCCATTTATGCCGGAGGTTGCAGATCTATTTTGTGAAAAATCAGGCCTTGGCGATGACTTGAGCAGTCAGATAAAAATAACTCCCACGCGCTTAGCGTTCCAGTAATGGAACACTAGGCATAAATCGGTTAAGGCCTTCCGGAGCTCGGCCCTAACTACTTACTTAGGAGAATTCCCACTGCTTTCCAGCGGGCTTTTTCCCCCACCCTAATCAACTTTCCTACATCCAGTATTTAGTCCAACGCCGATTGTAGTCCATGAACCTCAGAAGCGATTCCTTGAATGAGTAAGCCAATACAGCATTATGGCTTATGGAAAACGTGAACTGTGTGTTTTTCCTACAGAAATTCAGCATGTCTATTCTCAAGGTCCATGCCAGGGAGATCTTTGACTCTCGTGGGAATCCCACTGTTGAAGTTGATCTCTTCACCTCAAAAGGTATGTGCCACCTTGGTTTCCAGAGTTCCTTCTACCACGCTTCATTTTACAAATTTTCTACAAATGCTGGAGCCTTAGGCAAAAAAAAAAAAAAATATATATATATATATATGTGAGGTTTTTTTGTATCCGCACATGCTAGTAGGTTGTGATTCCTGACTGTGAGGGTTGGGGGATTTTTAGGCATGGAGCCAGTGTCTTGCTGCTTCCTGGCTCTCTGTTTTTTGAGATGTCTTGCTCTGTCACCCAGGCTGGAGTGTGGTGGCATGATTTCAGCTCACTGCAACCTCCACCTCCCGGGTTCAAGCAATTCTGTCTCAGCCTCCCAAGTAGCTGGGACTAGAGGGGTGCACCACCACGCCCGGCTAATTTTTGCATTTTTGGTAGAGACGGGGTTTCACCATAGTGGTCAGGCTGGTCTCGAACTCCTGACCCCGGGTGATCCGCCCGCCTTGGCCTCCTAAAGTACTGGGATTATAGGCGTGAGCCACCATGTCTGATCCTGCCAGCTTCTTGGCTTAAAACCACATAAGTTGACTCCTAAGTCAATTGAGGTGATAGCTCACTGAAGTAAGGTGATACCATGAGGGAAAGAGATGAGGGGAGGGCCAGCAGGCGTGAATGTAGCACCCTTATCTCTGTGTCTAGAAATCACTCTTCAGCAAGGATCAAGGACAGTTTTTACCTGTGGGCTTTGGAATAGTGCAGAGGCTCTCATTTTTGCTTGGCTGTCAATCCCCATAGGAGGAGTTGTCTTATGAAAAAATAACAGAATGGTGAAATTCCTTCTTTTAAGAAGAAAATCCAGTGCCTCTGTAGCCCTGTGTTACTTCCAGCACATGGCGCGATGGACAGAGTGGGTGAGGTTGGCTTCAGGCAGAATCACTCAGTGGTGCTAAACTCACAGAGAACTGCCAGTCGGAGCTGAGTCATCCTCTGTGAGTCACAGGCCTGGCAGGGGAACCCCAGCCCTTCCCTTCCCCTTGCACCTCTCCTTCCCCTCAGGAAGAAAGGATCCTTGAGGCCCGACTTCATTGGGCAAAAGAATGCCTGTGTTCTGCCTTTGGCTGCTTGCTGTGTGGGCTCTCAAGCACAGTGGATTTTCTCCAGGACACTCGCTTTATGGGGGAATCCTGAGGCTCTCACAGGATGCCGACAATTCCCTTCATCCAATAAGATTGATTTGCTTAGTGAATGGGTGGGACTTTCTGCTTGGAAATTAAAGAACTTTAAAGCAACAAAAGACCCCAGACGCTAGAAGATTGTTGGGAGGTGGACATTTTGAAATTGAAATGAATGAAACTTTCTTACATTTATTAAACTGTGCATTTTATTATCTTTATTCCTTCCCCCCACATCCATCCTGTTTGCCAGTTTCCAGTTGGGCATAGAACTCCCAAAATAGCATTTAGTATTGTCCAAACTGAAGCAAATGAGCTAGATACTCCTCCTGAACCAGTTAAATTCCCCTAATTTTATGCTTAACATCAATATAGTACCTGCCTGGATGTGATGGCTCATGCCTGTAAACCCAGCATTTTGGGAGACCGAGATGGGCAGATACCTATGGTCAGGAGTTCAAGACCAGCCTGGCCAACATGGTGAAATGCTGTCTCTACTGAAAATACAAAAATTAGCTGGGCGTGGTGGCATGCTCCTATAGTCACAGCTACTGGGGAGGCTGATGAAGGAGACTTGCTTGAACCCGGGAGATGGAGGTTGCAGTAAGCCGAGATCACCCCATGCACTCCAGCCTGGGGGATACAGCGAGACTCTCAAAAAAAAAAAAAAAAATACCAGAACATCTTCAGTTCCCTGTGTGGCTTGCGTTGGATTTCTCTTGGGCAGTGCTGCTGGGGTAATCCACAGGGCACCAACGCAAGCTTGTGAGGTACACATATTTTCCTGGGTCGGGATCTACATTTTAACAAGAGCCCCAGCTGGCATGTAGGCTCTGCTATAGAGCACTTCCCTTCTGCTAGAGGAATCAGTCATCTTTGCAGTAAAGTCTGCAGTACAGGATCATAAATATGTGAGAGGCACGAAGAACAGACCAGAGCGTTTAATTCACACAGTTGGTAGGAGGAAGAAACAGCTCCCTAATGACAAATGCATTTGTGGGTGGGAGGGGACTTGGGATTGTGCTGGAACTGGATTTCTGAATTGCTACTATGTCTTTTTTTCCTCTCATCCAGGTCTCTTCAGAGCTGCTGTGCCCAGTGGTGCTTCAACTGGTATCTATGAGGCCCTAGAGCTCCGGGACAATGATAAGACTCGCTATATGGGGAAGGGTAAGCCTTAGAACCCACAGCCTATGGCCTCCCTGCCTCCAGTCCCACTCCTGGCCTTGCCCAGTCCTGTCTTCCTCTCTGGGTGGGGCTTGCATTTGCAGGTTTACGGCAGGTAAACCTCCTGTAACCCATGATGTTGATGGAAGCAGTGCATCACCATGTGGACAGGAAAGTTGGTGTGTGGATTACAGGGTTCCTGAGCCTGCATGCTCTGGGTCGAGAGTTTCAATGCTTGTTTCTATTGCAGTTTGTTCCCAGTCTGTGAAATACTCCTTCATGATTAGGACAGGAACCCAAGGATGAGAACAGGGCCTGTTAACTAAAGAAAAGTTTCCCCGTCTCCCAGGAGGGTTCTGTGGGCCCTACAGATCATCAGCCTCTTCAAGGGCAAGGAAGTATCCAGGGAAGGTCTAGCCAATGGCTTGCCCTTAATGGTGAGCTACAGATGTGTCATTTAGTCTGATTTTCCTGTTGACTGACTCACAGGAGCCCTGCTCTGTGGCAGAGGCAGCCTCTGGCTGTGTTCAAATTGACTTAGTGTGTGCGCAACACTGACCTTTCTAGAGATAGAACATGTGGCCACATTACAGAAAAGCACATAGGGCTAGATCACACATTCTCAGTGGGGGACCCGGAAACTGCAGACAGGCTGCAGGGGAGGGGACAATGATGAAATCAGGTTGCGAAACACTGGGCTGGTGTCGCAGTGGTGGTGCTGGGTGTTCAGTCCCGCTTCAATGCCGTAAGAAGCAGTGTCCACACACAAACATGTTACACTGTCACCGTTGTTTAATGGCCTGTGTGGGCACTTACCCAGAGCAGGATGGTGCTGTGCCTTGGTGGTAATGAGTGCTCAGTAAGTCAGCATTTGTGGAAGATGTGGAAGATTGAACTCATGACCCCTAAATGCTCTCCTTTGCTTTCCTGTTCCCTTGCTGTCTCTCACTCGCAGTCCTTAATCACTGGTTCTCTTCTGAGTCTCTCTCATTTTTCCTTCTTCATCCTCCTCTGCTGGGCAGGCGTCTCCAGACCTGTTAAGTATATTAATGAGTTCCTGGCACCAGCCTTGTGCACTCAGGTAACTGATTGGACAGCCTTTAGTCTGCGGCTGGTGTTTCCAGTGCATGGTCTTGCAAACTAACCGGTCAGATCACTCTGAGCCAGCTGCTGTTTGTGTGGCTCTAACCCTCTGGGGTCCTAGGTAGGAGCACTCAGACTAGGCCGGAAAGTCCTCTGATTCTGGGGGGAAGGGGAGAGGGGTAAGAGGTCCCATGGAAGGTCCCTTGGTGGGCTTCCGGGTCAGCCTTAACAGTGGCTCTCTCTAGCAATGCTGCTCAAGCCTGGTTTTAAAATTAATGTCAAGTAATTTGATTTGATTGTTCCTTCTAGGTGTCTCAAAGGCTGTTGAGCACATCAATAAAACTATTGCGCCTGCCCTGGTTAGCAAGGTAGGACCTGCCTCCTGATAACTAATGTGTCTAATGCCACCAGAGCGTCTCCCAATCCCAGGGGCTTTCCTGTTTATGGAAGAGCTTATTCTGAGAGCTACAGAAGCCGATTGGATTCCCTGTCATGCATGAGAACAATCCGTGCATGACATAATTGTAACCTGCCTGCTGCCTCACAGTCCACTTCTGAGAGCAGATGGAATTGCATCAGAAGAGTGAGACACTTACAGCCCTGTGGTTTTCCCACCTGCAACTCTCTGGACCTTTGGGAAAATTAGGATCCAGATTTTAAGAGTGCTTTCTCAGGGGTGTTTGTGGTAGTGTCCATGGTGACTAATTGCTCATGGACTTTGGAATTATTTACTATAATTCTACTGACTTTAGCAGTGGAGTTCCTTCCTGTTAAGTAAAATCATCCTGGAAACCTCAGTATGTCAAACATAAAAGTAGAGCTGCTAGAGGTGAAGTAGGGCTGGGGACCTAGCAACCCACCCGACTCAGCAGGTTTTTATTATCATTTACCCTCCCTTCGGCCCGTCCCTCCCTAATTCCTGTGGCACTCATCAGATGGGACTGGTTTGAAAAGCCCTGTCTAAAAATGCTCTGGGCGAGGTGCAGTGACTCACGCCTGTAATCCCAGCACTTTAGGAAGCTGAGGTGTGGATTACTTGAGGTCAGGAGTTGGAGACCAGTCTAGCCAACATGGTGAAACCCCATCTCTACTATAAGTACAAAAATTAGCCCGATGTGGTGGCGCACACCTGTAGTGCCAGCTACTTGGGAGGCTGAGACATGAGAAACACTTGAAGCTGGGAGGCGGAGTTTGCAGTGAGCAGAGATTGCGCCACTGCACTGCAGCCTGGGCAACAGAGTGAGACTGTGTCTCAAAAAATAAAAATAACAAAACTCTCTAGGCCCAGTCCAAGCCCAGCCGCAGCCTCCATTTGTTCTTGAATCTAGTCCCTCTCCTCCATGAATTCATTCTGTACAGGGAAAAGGAGGAGCTCCTTTGTTGTCTCTGTCCCCCACTTCTTGGTTTGAGCCTGGGTTTTGTGGCACTCTAATTACTCCCTGCCTGATAGGCCCCCAGACGAAATTTCTCGTTAGTGTTTTGCCTGCAACACCCTCTGCCGGTCTCCTGGAAACCTCCACATATACCTAGTTCTCTGTCCCTTCATATCCCTACGTAGTGTGACTCACACGATGAGCAGGACATCCCCCGACATTTTCTTCCCCCTAGGAGAAACATACCATACCAAACTGTTGGTGAGAACTGGCCTCTGAGGCTGTGCCTGGGTAACTGCCTGCCTGTTCCAGTGATGCCTTGACAAAGCTGCAAAAGACACCAAGTTGCTAGCATAGCATGATGGGAAACAAAGCTGATTTTCTTTGCATATTTTTTTATACCAAGAATATTATAGATAAAAATAATGCCTTGTTAATGTATTAGTAAGTTTAAAATGGAATGCTGATTTTTGGTTGGGTGCAGTGGCTAACGCCTGTAATCCCAACACTTTAGATGGGCAGATTCCTTGAGACCAGGAGTTTAAGGACCAGCCTGGGCAACATGGCGAAGCCCATCTCTGCAAAAAAAAAAATACAAAACTTAGGCAGGCATGGTGGTACATGCCTATAGTCCCAGCTGAGGTTGCAGGATCATTTGAGCCCAGGAGGTGGAGGTTGCAGTGAGCTGAGATCGTGACACTGCATTCCTGCCTAGGCAACAGAGCGAGACTCTGTCTCAAAATTTTTTTTAAAAAAATTAAAAAGTAATGCTGGTTTTTATTGGATTACTTTGAGCCAGTTCTTAGTACATCAGTTTTGTTACTTTAATTCATTTTGATCCATTATTAGACACTTTGCTAAGTGATTTCAGACTGCCTGCAGAAATCATGCCTCCCATCAGAGGATGGAGACTTGCAGTCTTTGAGGTTAGCCAAGAGTGAGCAGCAGAGCCCAGCTTTCAAGGGCTCAGCCTGCTTGAGTGAACAATGAGCTTTCCTTATTTATTGCCCATGAAAGCCATGTTCCTTTGTAGCGGTGGTTTACATAGCACATACCTGACAATTCTCTTGGGTGTAAAGTCACTCTGGACTCCCTGGGTAGACCGTGACCTTTGTGACACAGCGTGTTTGAGAGCGTCCATCTCTGTTTCGTTGTTGGGTGAGTGAAACACCATCACAGCAAGCAGAAGGCAGCTTTCTGTCTCCCCGTTGATTTTTGTCCTCCACTTTTTTTGCTTATAAAACAAACATCACAGAATTGATTTTTATTTTACGTAGTTCCAAAGTCAGATTCCATGGTAGGGGAGCAAAGGCTGTGCAGATAAGAGTGACACCAACCCCTCATTCTCCCCTCTCCCTCTTAGAAACTGAACGTCACAGAACAAGAGAAGATTGACAAACTGATGATCGAGATGGATGGAACAGAAAATAAATGTGAGTGGCCCGAGGAGGCATCTTTACTGGGGAAGATCATGAAGTCTCCTGAAGACTTTAACAACTTTCAGGAAGAGGTCCATGATCTTAGTGATGAGCTAAATGAACCTGTGGTCTCCTCCTATTTCTTTGCGTCACTCTTAAGAAATCACACTTTTGGCCGGGCGCGGTGGTTCATGCCTGTAATCCCAGCACTTTGGGAGGCCGAGACGGGCGGATCACGAGGTCAGGATATCGAGACCATCCTGGCTAACATGGTGAAACCCCGTCTCTACTAAAAAATACAAAAAGAAAAAAATTGCCGGGAGAGGTGGCGGGCGCCTGTAGTCCCAGCTACTCGGGAGGCTGAGGCAGGAGAATGGTGTAAACCCGGGAGACGGAGCTTGCAATGAGCTGAGATCTGGCCACTGCACTCCAGCCTGGGCGACAGAGCAAGACTCCATCTCAAAAAAAAAAAAAACAGATTATTCAGGCCTTGTGGCCTTGTGGTGGGCGCCTGTAGTCCCAGCTACTCGGGAGGCTGAGGCAGGAGAATGGCATGCATGAATGGGGGAGACGAGATCGCGCAACTGCACTCCAGCCTGAGCAACAGAGCGAAACTCCATCTCCAGCAACAAAAAAGAGAAATCACACTTTTGAGTATCAGGAGCAAAACCAGGTGATAATAGCCTGTCAGTTCGGTTACTCAGAACAGCTTTGCTCCTTATAATGAATTCAGCAATTCCTACAGTTGGCCAGAGCTGGGCTCTGTCTTAGAGGGGAAGAGCAGTGGTGAGTCCACAGGGAATGCTATTTGCATTTCTAGTAACAGTGTGATAGGGGAGGAGTTGGCACAGAATGCAACCCTAGGGACAGTACAGCAGGAGAAAAGCTGGTGAGTCAGAAATGACTTCATTCCACTCGGTTCTCTTCTGTTCTAGCTAAGTTTGGTGCAAACGCGATTCTGGGGGTGTCCCTAGCCATCTGCAAAGCTGGTGCTGTTGAGAAGGGGGTCCCCCTGTACCGCCACATTGCTGACTTGGCTGGCAACTCTGAAGTCATCCTGCCAGTCCCGGTGAGTGGTTTATTGGAACTTCCCAAGCAAGGAGTTGGGGGTTTCAGCTTGCTGTTGGGGACCCAAGACCTCCTATACCTTGATTTCTTAACACATGTGACTCTCCCAGCACAGCTCTGCCCCTTGTTAAGCGTGACCTTGAGCAGGTAATTCAACTTGCCTGTGCCCCAGGTCCGTTATTTGCAGTGGAGGCTCGGGTAGGAAATGACGGCAGTACTTTCTTTGCTAGGCTGTGAGCATTAGCTGACATAGTCACTAGTGTTTCTCCTGATGATCATGAATTTGCAGTTATCAAAATAGACCTGGTATGAACTGGTTGCAGTAGTGCACACCTGTAGTCCCAGCTAATCAAGAGGCTGAGGCAGGAGGATCACTTGAGCCCAAGAGTTTGAGACCAGCCTGGGCAAGACTATTATAGTCAGATCCTGTCTCTAAAAACATGAGTCAGAGACCTGGTGAGCATTTCATGGCCACCCTGACCCCACTGATGCTCCTCAAGGAGCAAGTCTTGGGCTCATCTGTGAGCTAGATGGGGATGGTAGGACCAGAGGGGCCTGCTGCCCTGTAGGGCTCTCTGGGCCCAGTTCCATGCTTCTCTGTTCTCTCCCCAGGCTTTCAATGTCATCAATGGTGGTTCTCATGCCGGTAACAAGCTGGCCATGCAGGAGTTCATGATCCTCCCAGTCGGTGCAGCAAACTTCAGGGAAGCCATGCGCATTGGAGCGGAGGTTTACCACAACCTGAAGAATGTCATCAAGGAGAAATACGGGAAAGATGCCACCAATGTGGGGGATGAAGGCGGGTTTGCTCCCAACATCCTGGAGAATAAAGAAGGTAAAGGCGCTGGGGAATCCCCACCCACCCACCCAGCCCTGCAGCACCAACTCCCGCTGTGCAGGGCTTGTCCGCACCTGCCTCTGTGGAAAAGGTATTCATTCCACCTGTAGTTGGTAAAGATCAAGACCCTTCAAACAGGGTTTTAAGAAGGGAAAGGGGAGCTTCATTTGATTTTACTTATTTATTTCTTTTTTTGAGACGGAGTCTCTGTCTCCCAGGCTGGAGTGCAGTGGCGCAATCTCGGCTCACTGCAACTTCTGCCTCCTGGGCTCAAGCAATACCTAATAGCTTGGGGAGCCAAGTGTCTGTCCATCTGTCCTGCTGGCAGGGCAGCTTAGACATGGACAGCAGACCCTGAGCCTGAACTCTCAGCGGCACAGCCTGGCAGGAGGATCCTGCCACCCAGGGCTGCCTCCACTGGTCTTTCTCTTGGATCCCGCTTCAGCTTTTTTTAAGGCCTGTGCCTTGGGACAGCTGATCTCAGCTGGTTACTGTAACTGTATCTTGGCCAGAACAGCTGTTCTGGGCACTAAATTTGGGAGCATTTGTCAGGGAGAAAGGCTGCTTTCTTGGAAGCTGTGCTGAATTTCCCATTTAGTATACACCGGGAGCTCTGGCCCATGGCTTCTTGCCCCAAAGCAGAAAAAAGTAACTGACGTTATTGGAACTACTGGTTGGGGCCTGAACACCTCTTGACCTTTGTGTTACAGTCCATGTGTAACAGCTGTTGAAGGGAACCTACCTGTTTTCCAAACCTGTTGCCACCGTCTCTTCCCAGGCCTGGAGCTGCTGAAGACTGCTATTGGGAAAGCTGGCTACACTGATAAGGTGGTCATTGGCATGGACGTAGCGGCCTCCGAGTTCTTCAGGTCTGGGAAGTATGACCTGGACTTCAAGTCTCCCGATGACCCCAGCAGGTACATCTCACCTGATCAGCTGGCTGACCTGTACAAGTCCTTCATCAAGGACTACCCAGGTGAGTGTTCCCGGAGTGCCATCTTCCTTTCCTGCCACTGACCTGCAGCATGGCAGCTGGAGCATCTGGCTGGCTGGGGATGGGGAGGGTGTGTCTGAACCTCTGGCTCCCGTGGGGGATTCGTCAGGGGGCTTCCCCCCAGTTATACATACACAGGGCTTCACAGAGGTTCTTGTGTAGCTGAGGAGCTCGGGTGCCAGCAGCAACATTGCATTATAAGTCGTTCATGGTATGATTATCTCCCGTCTCTGTCTCAGGAGCAGATGCGGTCTGTTCTGCATTAGACAGGCGAGGGAACCAAGCCTTCAGAATCAGGACAGCCACTTGTTACTGAGATGTATTATGCTTCCTGTGAGCTGGGAATATTCATTTTAGGCTCTGTGTGTACACAGGATAGGGACTGTGACTTCTACGGGAGAGGAAACTGATGGGCTGGTTGAATAATCTGCCCGAGAGCACACAGCAAATAGTGGGGCAAGAATTCAGACCAGGAAATCTGACTGCAGAGTCTGCATTTAACCACTACCCTAAACAACTTAGTCAAGGTTGAGCCAAGACCCAAACTCAGGTCTTCTCACTTCTGAGTCTGTGGCTCCATTCTGATTTTCTGTGGCACTAAACTCAAACCACACTAGACAAGTAAGTGCCCTCTTCTTACAGGTCTTAAAAAGTTTTTTTGAGACTGGGCATATGGTGGCTTATGCCTGGAATCCCAGCGCTTGGAGAGACTGAAACGGCATCACTGGAGCCCCAGGAGTTTGAGATCAGCCTAGGGAATATAGCAAGATTCCATTTCTGCAAAAAAGTTAAAATAAGTAGCTGGGTGGGTGGGAAACCCCTGTAGTCCCAGCGACTCAGGAGGCTGAGGTGGGAGAATCATTTGATCCTGGGATTTCGCAGCTGCAGTTAGCTATGATTGCACCACTGTACTCAAGCCTGGGTGACAGAGTGAGATTTTTTGTTTTAGATCTATTGACCCAGGATTGTGGGTGACTTGTCCCCTGCTGCAGGAGTAGGTTGGTGGAGCACATTGTTTCAGGGATCAGTTGGGGAGCCATCCCTGTCCTATAATTTTGGGCAGTGTGAGGCCAGGCAAGCAGCAAGTTTAGGGGGAAGCAAGGCTGGGCATTGCAGAGGAGCACACTGGGAGGATCACACTGATGAGGCGTATCCCTCCTTTCCTTAGTGGTGTCTATCGAAGATCCCTTTGACCAGGATGACTGGGGAGCTTGGCAGAAGTTCACGGCCAGTGCAGGAATCCAGGTAGTTGGGGATGATCTCACAGTGACCAACCCAAAGAGGATTGCCAAGGCCGTGAACGAGAAGTCCTGCAACTGCCTCCTGCTCAAAGTCAACCAGATTGGCTCCGTGACCGAGTCCCTTCAGGCGTAAGTGTCTTCCCAGGCAAGCAGCTTTCCTGCAGCTACGGCTTGTGAATCAGAAAAGGGCCATTTTGTTCTGTTGATGGGGAATCCTGCTGGCCAGAATGTAGGACACCTTGGAATTTTAACAGGTTTTGTGTTTGAACTCGGGAGCCTTTTAAATCACAGGCCCAAAATGTTGGACCTGTAATCCCAACGTTTTGAGAGGCCAAGGCAGGAGGATCACTTGAGCTCAGGAGCTCAAGACCAGCCTGGGCAACATAGCAAGCAGATGTATTCTGTGAAGAGCTCAGTCAGAGAACACTAGTCTTTCTCCCATCAAGGGAGGCTGAACCTAGTGTTTCAACTATGAAGAGGGCTAAGAAGGTCCTGGGGGTGGAAGAGTTCAGAGGAGGGTGAGGGTTGTCCTCTGTGCTCTTGGCAGAGCCCAGGCATGGAGAGCCTTAGCCATTAACAGCCCCTTCACTGCTCTCCTGCTGGCACCGAGAGGTAATGGCATTGGGGTTTGTGGCACCAGAAAATGGGGTCATGCCATCCGGGTTGTCTCTTGGCTTCCAGGTGCAAGTTGGCCCAGGCCAATGGTTGGGGTGTCATGGTGTCTCATCGTTCTGGGGAGACTGAAGATACCTTCATCGCTGACCTGGTTGTGGGGCTGTGCACTGGGCAGGTAAGAATGAGCATCTCCTCCTTTCTTCTCTCTGACCTCAACTTCCTGGCAGACCCAAAACCAGTGAAGCTCCGTGTCTGTCCCCGTTTTGCTCATGTCCCCTGAGTTGCTGCCCTGGTTTCTGAGCCTGAACAGAATGGGGGCATGAGGGCCCTGCTTGTATGTTGTAGCCCCCCCTTTCCTAGGCTCAGATCCTCTAGAAATTCTCTCTCTGACATCACACCCCCTGCCTGCAAAGCCTGTTCACTATAAGCAAATAGCATTTCTTTTCTCCTAGATCAAGACTGGTGCCCCTTGCCGATCTGAGCGCTTGGCCAAGTACAACCAGCTCCTCAGGTAAGGAGGGCTCTGGAGAACAAGTGGCCTGTGGTTTACCAGCTGGGGCTGCACTCAGTGTAGGCACTGCCCTCCCCCAGGAGCTCCTGGCTCTGGGAACGGGTACAGGGGCAGGTGCACAGTGCAGACAGCCAGGCCCTGAGCAGGCTTAGATCAGGGCAGAGTTAGGCCTAGACCCCTCCCCCTGCAGTGCCATCAGAGGCAGAAACCTGCTCCGCACAGTGCTGCCCTCTTCCCGTAAGAGAGAATGGGACCCCCTTTGACAGCTGATCCATGACTTTCGTTTTTTTTTTTTTTTTTCCTGCAATCTCCGCACCCCCCGGGTTCACGCCATTCTCCCGCCTCAGCCTCCCAAGTAGCTAGGACTACAGGTGTCTGCCACCTCACCCGGCTAATTTTCTTGTATTTTTAGTAGAGATGGGGTTTCACCGTGTTAGCCAGGATGGTCTTGATCTCCTGACCTCGTGATCCGCCCACCTCAGCCTCCCAAAGTGCTGGGATTACAGGCTTGAGCCACCGCGCCCGGCCCCATGACTTTCTTAGAGCTTTCAGAGAGCCTCTTCATGATCTGTTTCAGCACGTTTAACCCGTTTGTGGATATGGAGCCAGGGCTCGGAGAGAGGAGGAAAAAGTCGAAGGGCACATGGCTGGCTGGGTTTCCACTTCTCAGCGCTGTGGGGCTGTTCTGGTCTCCCTTTCCTGTCCGTGTCCTTGGGAAGCCCCTAAACACCAGGAGACTTGTCCCCCCGCCACCCGCTTTTTGTTTTTGTTTTTTTGAGATGAGGTCTTGCTCTGTTGCCTAGGCTGGGGTGCAATGGCGTGACCTCGGCTCACTGCAGCCTCCGCTTCCCAGGTTCAAGCAATTCTCCCACCTCAGCCTCCCGAGTAGCTGCAATTACAGGCATACCACCACACCTGGCTAATTTTTGTATTTTTAGTAGAGATGGGGCTTCACCATGTTGGCCAGGCTGGTCCCGAACTCCTGACCTTGGGTGATCCGCTGACTTCAGCCTCCCAAAGTGCTGGGATTACAGGCGTGAGCCACTGTGCTCAGCCAATAATATACCACTCCCCCACTGACTCAGGTACCACTGGGATACGAACCCCCTTTTTAGTTGTTTTCTGGACTTGTAGGGAAACAGAACACCCATTTCCTAAGTTCTCCCCTATCACCCCTTCATTAAAACTGTATCCTGGAAATTTTCATACACACACAAAGAAGCAAGTAAACAGTAGACACAGGGCTTTTTTGTTATTTTGTTTGTTTGAGACAGCGTCTTGCCGTGTCACTCAGGCTGGAGTGCAGTGGGGCAGTCATAGCTTCAAACTCCCATTCTATTTTTGCTGGGGAATTTTATTTATTTTTATTTTTTTTGAGACAGATCTCGCTGTGTCGCCCAGGCTGGAGTGCAGTGGTGCAATCTTGGCTCACTGCAACCTCTGCCTCCCAGGTTCAAGCAGTTCTCCTATCTGAGCCTCTAAAGTAGCTGGGATTACAGGTGCCCACCACCATACCTGGCTAATCTTTTTTGAATTTTTAGTAGAGACGGGGTTTCACCATATTGGTCAGCCTGACCACAGGTGATCCTCCCGCCTTGGCCTCCCAAATCTGGCTTCTCAGAGAAGCACAAGTTTAGAGGGTTTAAAGAAGGTGGACAAATTCTGTGTTCTCAACTTCCCAGGAGTGGGGCTGTGTCTGACCACATCTAGGATGGGAAAACTTACAACTTGAGGTCTGACTTTTCTTTTTTTCCTCCCCATCTTTTTATCTTTCTCCTTCCCAAGAATTGAAGAGGAGCTGGGCAGCAAGGCTAAGTTTGCCGGCAGGAACTTCAGAAACCCCCTGGCCAAGTAAGCTGTGGGCAGGCAAGCCCTTCGGTCACCTGTTGGCTAAATAGACCCCTCCCCTTGTGTCAGCTCGGGCAGCTCGAGGCCCCGACCAACGCTTGCAGGGGTCCCTGCTAGTTAGCGCCCCTCACTCACCGCCGTGGAGTCCGTGCCGCTTCCTTAGAACTTCTACAGAACCAAGCTCCCCGGAGCCCTGTTAAGGCAGCTCTAGCTTTGCCGTCGTGTAATTGGCCCAAATCACTGTTTTTCTCGCCTTACTTTCCACCAAGTGTCTGGAGTCATGTGAGCCTCGTGTCATCTCCGGGGTGGCCACAGGCAAGATGCCCGGTGGTTTTGTGCTTAAAATAAAAAGCCTCAGTGACCCCTGAGAATACTCCGTGTGCCTGTGTATGTTTGGAACAATCTGGGTCTGTCCTTAATGTTCAGGGGGCCTGGCGAAAGGGTGTTGGCCTTTGAGAACTAAGATTTGGTGTTGTAACTGCAAGGGGTGAGGATCCATTGAGGACATTTTCCTGGGTCCTTGGGAAGGGAACTAGAGGCAAAGGCAAGAAAAGAGACATACACGGTCCCTCTGGGGTAGTGGGGTCACAACAGGGAGTCTAAGCTGGGAGGCAGAGCGAGACACCTTGTTTGGAAGAAACTTCAAATGCAGGCCTATTTGTAGATGATCTTAAGGATGGTAGCTACTAGGTTACACAGCCATATTGTTCAGACCAGAAAGACTCCAGGGTAAAGATGGCCATCCTGGGAAGAGCTGGCATAGGGTCTCTTCCGGGGGAAAGCAGGTGAAAGAAGGATTAAAAGGGAACTCTGGGCAGGAAGGTAGCAGGGCATCGAGAAGACCCCGGACCCGATTTGAATGAGTGAATTCCACTCCTCGGTTTCTCCAGCTTTGGGTTTCAGGTGCTCCGAAGCTGTCATTTGTAGCTGGTGCCGCTGCATTGGATTATGCAGATGGAAAACTTGCATGTTAGAGAAAGTACTGTTCTAGGGTAATGGTGAACACAGGGTGCGATTTTTAAAAGTTTATTTAAAAGTGAGAGATGAAGCCAGGTGTGGTGGGTGGCTCATGCCTATAATCCCAGCACTTTGGGCCGGGCGCAGTGGCTCAAGCCTGTAATCCCAGCACTTTGGGAGGCCGAGATGGGCGGATCACGAGGTCAGGAGATCGAGACCATCCTGGCTAATACAGTGAAACCCCGTCTCTACTAAAAAATACAAAAAACTAGCCGGGCGAGGTGGCGGGCGCCTGTAGTCCCAGCTACTCGGGAAGCTGAGGCAGGAGCATGGCGTAAACCCATTTTACGGAGTTTACAGTGAGCTGAGATCTGGCCACTGCACTCCACACTCCGGCCTGGGCGACAGAGCAAGACTCCGTCTCAAAAAATAATAATAATAATAATCCCAGCACTTTGGGAGTCCAGGGCAGACGGATCTCCTGAGGTCAGAAGTTAAGACCAGCCTGGCCAATATGGCAAAACCCCGCCTGTACTAAAAATACAAAAATGAGACTGGGTGCAATGGCTCGCGCCTGTAATCCCAGCACTTTGGGAGGCTGAGGCTGCTGGATCACGAGGTCAGGAGTTCGAGACCAGCCTGGCCAATATGGTGAAACCCTGTCTCTACTGAAAATACAAAAATTAGCCAGGCATGGTGGCAGACGCCTGTAGTCCCATTTACTCAGGAGGCTGAGGCAGGAGAATCACTTGAACCCGGGAGGCGGCGGTTGCCGTGAGCCGAGATTGCGCCACTGCACTCCAGCCTGGGTGACAGAGCAAGACTCCGTTTCAAAAGAAAATTAAAAATTAGCCGGGTGCGGTGGCATGCGCCTGTAATTCTAGCTACTCAAGAGGTTGACACATGAGAATCGCTTGAACCCAGGACGTGGAGGTTGCAGTGAGCCAAGATCACGCCACTGCACTTCACCCTGGGCAACAGAGTGAGACTCCATCTCAAAAAAATAAAAATAAGAGATGAGAAACTGGTTGCCATCTGCACCTTGAGGAGGTCTCATATTACTTGATTTTTCTCCTTAAAAGAAGAATCCCTAAGTTGCACGTTCCAATGCACAGTCAGGGATCTGGGGAGCCCTCTTGTGGACATTCTTGTTCATTGTTTATCTCAGGATTTAACCTGAGAAGCAGAACCAGTAAGGAGAGGTACGGATATTAAGAATTGGTGGCCTGGTGCAGTGAGTGGTTCATGCCTGTAATCCCAGCACTTGGGGAGGCTGAGGCAGGAGGATCACTTGAGCTCAGGAGTTCAAGACGGGCCTTGTGCAACATGGCGAGACCCTGACTCTTCAAAAAATAGAAAAGTTAGCTGGGCATGTCGGCGTGGTCCCAGCTACTCAGAAGGCTGAGGCCAGAGGATTGCTTGAGCCCAGGAGGTCAAGGCTGCCGTGAGCCAAAATCGCACCACTGCACTCCTGTGTGGGTGACAGAGTGAGAGCCTTTCTCAAAAATAACTGGCTTCTGTGATTGTGGAGCCTGGGTAAGCATGTCTGAAACTCACAGGGCTGTCCGTTGGGAAGGGGCGATGGCCAGCAGCAGGCTGGAACTCCAGGGGCTTGGGTGAAGCTACCATTTCACAGGTGAAATTTCTCTCTTGAAACCTCGGCTTTGAAGACCACCTCACTGGCCGGGCGCAGTGGCTTACACCTGTAACCTCAGCACTTTGGGAAGCCGAGGTGGGTGGATCACCTGAGGTCAGGAGTTTGTGACCAGCCTGGCCAAGATGGCGAAACACAGTCTCTACTAAAAATACCAGAAAAATTAGCCTGGAGTGGTGTGTGCCTGTGGTCCTAGCTACCTGGGAGGCTGAGATAGAATTGCTTGAATCCGGGAAGTGGAGGTTGCAGTAAGCTGAGATTGTGCCGCTGCACTCCAGCCTGGGTGATGGAGTGAGACTGTCAAAAAAATAAAAAACACCTCGTTTATGGAGTTGGGCAGATCTAGAGTAATTAGGATAATTCCTCAGCATCTACTTATTAGTAACTTTAATTACCTCTGCAACGTAGCTTCACAGTAATACCTAGATTAGTATTTGATTGAATAACTGGTGACTTGTCGAATTGACATATGAAAGCCATCATGGTTCCCGCCTTGTCAGCTCTACACCCATACACATTTCCTTAAACTATACTTAATCTCCAGATAATGACAGTAACAAAGTCATTCTCCTGCCTAACTTAATGCAGTCATCCCACATAAAACCCCAGATAATAACCCTGTCCAGGTTTTCATGACCAGTATCCGAGAACTGATCCTGGAGGGAAGTAAATCATGGAACTGGGTCTGACAGTTACTGGCGTGTTCTACATCTCGTTTATCTCAAACTCGAAGGCATCAAGTTAGCATGAGTATTTTTCAGTTTGGTTTAATGTCAACATTTCCTGACTGTGAGGTAAACCTCGTTTATCACTCTTGAGGTTAGATGGCAAACCCAGGTAGACAGGATCCCTTCCAGTCAGCACCACCCTGAAAGGAGGCTGCTGGACTGGGGTTGGAGCTATTTCCATTGCAGGCTGGACTGAGCGGTTTACCACGTTGACCCTGGAGACACAGGGGCCCCAAATAAGGAAAGCCAACTGTGACTAAACTTCCTGACCCAGCAGAAATGAAGCACATTCCTGACGCTGACTGGCAGATGTGAGCCGAGCAGAGGTGCAGGCCTCTGGGCCCTCTCGTGTGGAGCCTGTCTGAAGCAGGACAGGCAACATGAATACGTTTCGAGAAAGCCATTATCTGTGAGACATTTAAGATAGGTCTGGAGTTAGACTGGGCTGAAAAAAAAAAAACTATTTATATATATAGTTCGGTTTTGTTTTATTTTGTTTTTTTCTGAGACAGCATCTCACTCTGTCATCCAGGCTGGAGTACAGTGGCATGATCTCAGCTCACTGCAACCTCCACCTCCTGGATTCAAGTGATTCCTGTGCCTCAGCCTCCAGAGTAGCTGGGATTACAGGCGTGCACCACCACGCCCAGCTAATTTTTGTATATTTAGTAGAGATAGGGTTTCACCATGTTGGCCAGGCTGGTCTTGAACTCCCGACCTCAGGTGATCTGCCCGCCTTGGTCTCCCAAAGTGCTGGGATTACAGGCATGAGTCACTGCACCTAGCTGAAAAAAAAATAGTAAAAAAGTAGCTGGGCATGGTGACATGGCCCCTATAGTCTCAGCTGCTCAGGAGGCTGAGGTGGAGAGACTGCTTGAGCCCAGGAGTTGTGAACTGTGATCACTCCAGCCTGGGCAGCAAAGCGAGACCCTGTCTTCAAAAAAAAAGGTAAATTGAAAGTTTAAAGCAATGATTCTGAAACGTGGTCACATTAGAATCACCTGGGAGGCTTCTGAAGCTTCTATATCAGGACTTGCCCCAGGTCAATTAATTCAGAACCTCTGGGTGGAACCCAAAGCATCAGTATTTTTTTTTTTTTTTTTTGAGACAGAGTCTCGCTCTGCCACCCAGGCTGGAGTGCAGTGGCCGGATCTCAGCTCACTGCAAGCTCCACCTCCCGGGTTCACGCCATTCTCCTGCCTCAGCCTCCCGAGTAGCTGGGACTACAGGCGCCCGCCACCTCGTCCGGCTAGTTTTTTGTATTTTTTAGTAGAGACGGGGTTTCACCGTGTTAGCCAATATGGTCTCGATCTCCTGACCTCGTGATCCGCCTGTCTCGGCCTCCCAAAGTGCTGGGATTACAGGCATGAGCCACTGCGCCCGGCCAGCATCAGTATTTTTTTTTTTTTTTTTCTGAGACGGAGTCTGGCTCTGTCGCCCAGGCTAGAGTGCGGTGGCCGGATCTCAGCTCACTGCAAGCTCCGCCTTCCAGATTTACGCCATTCTCCTGCCTCCACCTCCCAAGTAGCTGGGACTACAGGCGCCCGCCTCATCGCCCGGCTAGTTTTTTGTATTCTTTAGTAGAGACGGGTTTCACCATATTAGCCAGGGTGGTCTCGATCTCCTGACCTTGTGATCCACCCGTCTCGGCCTCCCAAAGTGCTAGGATTACAGGCTTGAGCCACCGCGCCTGGCCTAGCATCAGTAGTTTTTAAAGAACCCCCAGCTGACTCCAGTGTGCAGCCAGACTTGGGAACCACTGGTGTAACAAGTAAATGAATTTCAGAGGTGGTGATAACCAGGCAGGGCTAGAATGCCAAGCTTTCAAGGACACAATGAGAGGCAGCCAGGCTTTCCCTGAAAAGCCCAAAGTCCTGGTAATTTTCATTTGAATGAATGCAGCCGAGGCAGGAAGGTGGCCTCTGAATGCCACCAACACAGTCCACGGGGCCGTTGTAGGAGCCTGCTTCTTAGCAATGTGTTCCATACTAGGGCCTGTAGATGCATCCACACCAGCTGTCCCCGAAGCAGCGGGTTCCCAGCAGCCGCTCCCCGATAGCAGCCACAGTGCAGGCAGCAGTGTCAGAGAACACAGAGCCAGGCTGTGTGACTCTGGTTCTGGCTTTTCCCCCCACGATGCTTCAGTTTCTCCAGCCATAAAAGGGGCTAAAAACACAACAGTACGACCACTCAAGGATGAGCACACATAGTACTATAAATGATCACACTAACTCGGGCTCCCATGCAGAATAAAATGATTCAGCTGAACAATCAGGTGCCGATATACTTAGATAAGAAGAGGTGCAGGACATAGGGAAAGGGGAGGAAGGTGTTTCGGCCTGTAATCCCAGCACTTTGGGAGGCTGAGATGGGTGGATCACCTGAGGCCAGGAATTCGAGACCAGCCTGGCCAACATGGCGAAACGCCATCTTTACTAGAAGTATAAAAATTAGATGGGTGTGGTGGTGTGCGCCTGTAATCCCAGCTACTTAGGAGGCTGAGGCACGAGAATCACTTGAACCTGGGAAGTGGAGGTTGCAGTGAGCCAAGATTGTGCCATTGCACTCCAGCCCGGGCGATAGAGTGAGACCCTGACTCCAAAAAAAAAAAAAAAAAAAAAAAAAAAAAACCTTGTGAATTGATTCTAGGTTCCAGCACTTCTCCTTGGGCTTCTGTGAGTTTCCCATTCCCAATTCCCTTTTCTGTTTAATTAACTTTATTGAGGTATCATTGACATTCAGTAACAGATGTCCATTTGAAGTGTATGGTGTGTGTATTAGTCTGTTTTCATACTGCTATAAAGAACTGCCCAAGACTGGGTAACTTATAAAGGAAAGAAGTCTAATTGGCTCAGTTTAGCATGGCTGGGGAGGCCTCAGGAAACTTACAATCATGGTGGAAGGCAAAGGGCACAGCCACCTTCTTCACACGGTGGCAGGAAGGAGAAGTGCTGAGCAAAGGGGGAGGAGCCTCTTGTAAAACCATCAGATCTCGCTGGGCGTGGTGGCTCACGCCTGTAATTCCAGCACTTTGGGAGGCTGAGGTGGGTGGATCACTGGAGATCAGGAATTCAAGACCACCCTGACCAACATGGTGAAACCCCATCTCTACTAAAAAGTTAGCCAGGCGTGGTGGCAGGTGCCTGTAATCCCAGCTACTCAGGAGGCTGAGGCAGGAGAATTGCTTTAACCAAGGAGGTGGAGGCTGCAGTGAGCCGAGATCGTGCCATTGCACTCCAGCCTGGGCGACACAGCAAGACTCCATCTCAAAAATAATAATAATAAATAAAAATTTTAAACACCATCAGATCTTGTGAGAACTCACTGTCACGAGAACAGCATGGGGGAAACTGGCTCCATGATTAATTACCTCCACCTGGTCTCTCCCTCGGCACGTGGGGATTATGAGAATTATGATGAGATTTGGGTGGGGACACAAAGCCTAACCATATCAGTGTGACATATTTTAACAAATACACTTGGGTAACCAGAATATTTCCAGCACTTCCAAAAGTTCCTTGGGTCCCTTCCCACTCAATTCCCACCCAATCCCTTCCCCAGGCAGCCTACTCTGTGTGTGTGGTTTATTTTAATTAATTGCCAATATCTAAAAAAAAAAAAAAAACTGACTTCATGTAAAATTGTCAATTTCTGGGGGTTTTTTCACTGTGTTACCCAGACTGAGTGCTGCGGGTTATCAGGACTCACGGCATCTTCCACTTCCCTGGGCTCAAGGGATCCTCCCACCTCAGTCTTTTGAGTAGCTGTGACTACAGGCACATGCCACCATGCCTGGCCTATTTTATTTTATTTTATTTTTTTGAGACAAGAGTCTTGCTCTTGTCACCCAGGCTGGAGTGCAATGGCACAATCTTGGCTCACTGCAACCTCCGCCTCCTGGGTTCAAGCAATTCTCCTGCCTCAGCCTCCTGAGTACCTGGGATTACAGGCACCCGCCACCACACCCGACTAATTTTTGTATTTTTAGTAGAGACAGGGTTTCACCATGTTGACCAGGCTGGTCTCAAACTCCTGACCTTGTGATCCGCCCGCCTCGGCCTCCCAAAGTGCTGGGATTACAGGCGTGAGCCACCTTGCCCAGCCAATGCCTGGATAATTTTAAAACGTTTTGTTTAGAAACAAGGTCTTGCTGTATTACTCAGGCTGGTCTCCAACTCCTGGGCTTAAGCAATCCTCCTGCCTCCCAAAGTACGGGGATTACAGGCATAAGCCACCGTGCCTGGCCCTAGTTTCTGGGTTCTGAGGGATTGGAAAATGGACGACACTGCATTCCCGGAAGGCAGCAGTTGGCCACCCCCTTAGGCAGCTGGGGTCCCTCCTGCCTGCTTCTCTTCCCTCTCTGCCCAGCACCCAAGGTTTTTGGGTCTGCACCCCTCATCCATGGCCTCTTCTGCAGGTTGCTGGCTTCCCAGTTCTTGCCTTTTGTGTAACACTCCTCCGTACCCAGGTACTCACAAATTCAGGGCTTCCGGGGTTTCTCCAGCATTGACAGCTGGTCTCCCAGTGCTTTAAGGATCAAGGACTCCCCTGGCAACCTTGAACTCTTCAGTGCATCTAGACCCAGCACGGGGGGCAGGCATCACATCACCTTCATCGGATTCAGCTCTAACAGGCCAGCGTGGCCAGGGGCACTGCAGCTTCTTCCCGCTGGTCTTGCTGCCATGTGCAAGGGCTGGGTAATCCGGGCTGCTGTCCACTGGGACCAGGAGTGATAGCAGACTCATTTGCATATGTGACCTAAGACAGTAATTAAACCCCGGCGCCCCAGGGGTGAGAAGTAAGCACATTAATTCAGGAGCAATTAAAAACCCTCCGTCGTCACCCGCGCACAGTCACCACTCCTGAGACTGGCGCTAACTGAAGACAGTTACTTCCAGGCTGTCTCTTGGCCACCCGACTGCCACCATGACTGCACCTTTTTAAGGAAAGACCACAGCCCCGCCACCGTCTCAGCCTTTCCCAGGTTCCTGATGCTGTTATGGAAAGGTTACTGAGCAAGACAATGTCCTTGTCTTTTTTCTTAATTGTAGTAAAATAAGACGAGATGTATCATTTTAACTTTTTTTCTTTTTGAGATGGAGTCTCGCTCTATCGCCCAGGCTGGAGTTCGGTAGCGTGATCACCTCACTAATTTTTTAATATTTTATAGAGACAGGGTCTCCCTATGTTGCCCAGGCTGGTCTAGAACTCCTGGGCTCCTCCCGCCTCAGCCTCCCAAGGCGCTGGGATTACAGGCGCGAGCCATTGCACCTGGCCCCTGCTTTCAGTTCTTCAGGGTCAATACCTATGAGTAGAGTTGTTGGGTCTTGTGGGGAGTCTATGTTTAACATTTTGAGGAACCACCAACCTGCCTTCCGGAGTGGCTGCACCATTTTCCATTCCCATGAGTAGTATAGCAGGGTTCCAGTTTCCTCACATTCTCATTACTTGCGATTTTGCATGTGTAAATTATGGCCATCCTAGTAGGTGTGAAGTGGTACTTTATTAAAAAGGAGACCCTGGAGCTGTTTGGCTTTGACTTTGGCTCTGGCCACAATGCTAGGGAGGTCTTGACTTCTGCAGAGTTTAAGTGTATCTGCTGGTTAATGGGTTTCCAGACTATTAGGATGCTGAGGCTTTGATGCTTTGAGAAACACTTTCAAGGCAAAGCGGTGTTACATCTCCCCAAAATACACATACATACACCCCAGCCCTTCCCCAGCCAACGCTCTACCCCATACCCTGCTTTATTTTCTGCAAGGTATTTACCACCTGAAATGTTATGTATCTGCTTTTTATTTTTTCTTCCTTAATTATACTGTAAGCTCCATTAGACTTTATTTTGCTGACTGTAGTGAATCCTGCACCAAGAAAGGTGCCTGGTCCACAACAAGTGCCCCAGGCATGAATGAGCCCCATGGTCCACACCGTGTGGTTTTAATGTACCTCACATAAGGCACACAGCAACCTACCTCTGAGTTCCGACGTTTTGGTGCTCAGGATGAAGAGGAGGCCAGGCATGATGGCTGATGCCTGTAATCCCAACACTTTAGGAGGCGAGGCTGGAGGATGCCTTGGGCCCAGGAGTTCGAGGCTGCAGAGAGCTATGATTACCGCTGAAATGCAGCCTGGGTGACAGAGACTCTGTCTCAAAAATAAAAAAGAAAAAAAAAAAAAAAAAGGAGAGAAGTTTGGGTGTTTTTTTCCGAGATGGCATGATCTCTTTTTTTTTTTTTTTTGAGAGAGAGTTTCATTCTGTCACCCAGGCTGGAGTGCAGTGATAATCATAGCTCACCGCAGCCTCGAATTCCTGGGCTAAAGGCATCCTCAGGCCTCAGCCTCCAGAGTAGCTAGGATTACGGGCGCATGCCACTGTTCAGTTTTATGGACATCTGTGGTGTTCTCATTTTAGGGATGTTATGAATAATGCTCCCCTGAACATGTGTGTATAAATTTGTGTGTGAACATATGGTTTCAGTTCTCATGGGTCTACACCTAGGGGTGGAATCGCTGGGCATATGGCAACTCTATATTTCAGTTTTTGAGAAGCTGCTGAACTGTTTTCCAAAATGGCTTTACCATGTTACTTTTCCACTAGCAGTGTTCAAGGAGTCCAAGTTTCCACATCCTCACCAACAATGGTTATTTTCTGGGTTTTTTTATTTTTTATTTTTTTAGACAGAGTCTTGTGCTGTCGCCCAGGCTGGAGTGCAGTGATGCGATCTCGGCTCACTGCAGGCTCTGCCTCCTGGGATCAAGCGATTCTCCTGCCTCAGGCTCTTGAGTAGCTGGGAGTACAGGCGTGCACCACCACGCCCGGCTAGTTTTTGTAGTTTTAGTAAAGACTGGGTTTCACCATGTTGGCCAGGCTGGTCTCGAACTCCTGACCTCAGGTGATCTGCCCACCTTGGCCTCCCAAAGTGCTGGGATTATAGGCATGAGCCACTGCGCCCAGCTGTTTTCTGTGTTTTTAAATTCCATCCTAATGGTTGTGAAGGGGTATCTCATTGTGGGTTTGATTTACATTTCCCTAATGGCTAATGACGTTGAACATCTTTTCATTTTTTTTGTTTGTTTGTTTTTGTTGCTCTTGTTGTTTTTGAGACAGGGCTTCTCTCTGTCACCCAGGCTGGAGTGCAGTGGCTTGATCAGGGCTCACTGAAGCCTCGACCTCCTGGGCTCAAGCAATCCTCCCGCCTCAGTTCCCCAAGTACCTGAGACTCCAGGCGAGCACCACCATACCCAGCTAATTTTTTTGTATTTTTTGGTAGAGATGGGGTTTTGCCATGTTGCCCAGGCTGGTCTCAAACTCCTGAGCTCAATCAGTCTTCCAATCTCAGTCTCCCAGTGTGAGCCACTGTGCCTGGCCATCAATTTGTAATATTGGAGACATGACTATTCAAGTCCTTTTTTTTGAGACAGGGTCTCACTCTGTTGCCCAGGCTGGAGTGCGGTGGCACACTTGTAGCTCATTGCAGCTTTGATCTCCCACCTCAGCTCCCAAGTAGCTGGGACTACAAGCATACACCACTACACTCAGCAATTTTTTTTTTTTTCCTGTGGAATCGAGGGTCTCACAATGTTGCCCCAGCTGCTGGTCTCAGATTCCTAGGTTCAAGCAATCCTTCTGCCTTGGCTTCCAACATGTTGGGACTATAGGCATGAACCACTGAACCTAGCCCTTTGCCTTTTTTTTTTTTTTTTTTTTTTTTTGTGAGACAGAGTCTCACTCACCCAGGCTGGAGCGCAGTGGCACGATCTCGGCTCACTGCAACCTCCACCTCCCAGGCTCAAGCAATTCTCCTGCCTCAGCCTTCTGAGTAGCTGGGATTACAGGCATCCACCACCACACCCAGCTAATTTTTT
>NC_045434.1:213055420-213066585 GCF_002776525.5 Piliocolobus tephrosceles
AAGCAATTCTCCTGCCTCAGCCTTCTGAGTAGCTGGGATTACAGGCACCCACCACCACACCCAGCTAATTTTTTGTATTTTTAGTAGAGACAGGCTTTCACCATGTTGGCCAGGCTGGTCAAGAACCCCTGACCTTAGGTGATCTGCCCGCGTTGGCCTCCCAAAGTGCTGGGATTACAGGCACGAGCCACCGCACCCAGCCCTTTGCCCATTTTTGAATTGAGTTGCTTGTATTTTTTTGTTGAATTGTAGAATTCTATCAGTTACATGATTTGCAAACATTTTCTCCCATTCTATAGGTTGTCTTTTCACTTTCTTGATAGTGTCTTATTTTTTAATTTACTTTATTATTATTATTATTTTTTTGCAGTGGAACAGTCATAGCTCACTGCAACCCCAGACTCCTGGGCTCCAGTGATCCTCTCACTCAGCCCCCCAAGTAGCTGGGACCACATCCAGCTAATTTTTCAAAATTTTTTTGTACAGATGAGGTCTCACTATGTTGCCCAGGCTGGTCCTGAACTCTTGAGGTCAAGCTGTCCTCCTGCCTTGGCCTCCCAAGGCGCTAGGATTACAGGCGTGAGCCACCATGCCCAGCCAATAGTATCCTTTGATGCACAAGAGTGTTTACTTTTGATGAGGTCCACCTTGTCTCTTTTGTTGTTGTTGCTGTGCTTTTGGTGTTGTATTTAAGAAACCATTGCCTAATCCAAGCTCCAAAAGGTTTGCACCTATGATTCCTTCTACGAGTCTAATAATTTTAGGTCTTTCATTCAGTTCTATGAGCCATTTGAGTTCTTTTTTTTTTTTGAGACGGAATCTTGCTCTGTCGCCCAGGCTGGAGTGCAGTGGCTGGATCTCCGCTCACTGCAAGCTCTGCCTCCCGGGTTCTCGCCATTCTCCTGCCTCAGCCTCCCAAGTAGCTGGGACTACAGGCGCCCGCCACCATGCCCGGCTAGTTTTTTGTATTTTTTTTTGTAGAGACAGGGTTTCACCGTGTTAGCCAGGATGGTCTCGATCTCCTGACCTCATAATCTGCCCATCTCGGCCTCCCAAAGTGCTGGGATTACAGGCTTGAGCCACCGCGCCCGGCCTGAGTTCATTTTTATATAAGGTTGCATGTGGATATCCAGTTGTCCCAGTACTGTTTGTTGAAAAGATGTCTTTAAAAAAAAAATCTAAGTCTTAACTGCCAACAGATCACCTTAAAAACTGTTGAAGGTCGGGCACAGTGGCTCACCCCTGTAATCCCAGCACTTTGGGAGGCTGAGGTGGGCGGATCACCTGAGGTCAGGAGTTTGAAACCAGCCTGGCCAACACGGTGAAACCCCGTCTCTACTAAAAATGCAAAAATTAGCTGGGCATAGTGGCACGTGCCTGAAATCCCCAGCTACTTAGGAGTCTGAGGCACGAGAATCACCTGAACCTGGGAAGCAGAGGTTGCAGTGAGCAGAGATCGTACCATTGCACTCCAGCCTGGGTGACAGAGTGAGGCTCTGTCTCAAAACAAAAACAAAACAACTGTTGAAATTGTGGTGTTTTCAGACAGTGTGCTCAAAGGTCGTGGCCACTCCCAGGACACACCCACCCCCAGCTGTCGTTCTTGTTATTATTAAGAAAGGGCACCGCTGTGCAGTTAGTACTGTTACAAGTGCCGCCTTCCCTGAGCTTACACCAGGCTAGGCTAGGGCTGGGAAAATTGAAGCTCTAGGTCAGCCGGTGTACAACCAGGACTCCTGGCCAGAACATACAATGCCTGAGGGCTGAGGGCCACGGGGCCTCAGAAGAGAGAGAAGCTCGAGGCGGGTAATCCTTCCCCCAACCTTCTGCAGGTGCAGCTCGGCTTTCCCTGCTGTGAGAGCAGGACGCCCCTGCATCCGCCTGCTAGGGGTAGGATGAGACACAATATGTAAGGAGCCCTGGTCAAGGCCCTCATCCTAGCTATTCCTTCTGGCTACTCCATTTATTTATTTATTTATTTATTTATTTATTTATTTATTTATTTATTTATTTATTTATTTATTTCTGCATATGAAAGCCAAGTCACAGCTACTCCTTAACTGTGCACAAGGTCAGCTGGTGGTCCAGGTGCGCCCAGGAGCTTTCTTCAGCCGCCAGGGGGCGCAGTGGGGCTGCCCCGAGACCCTGGGCCTCCATGGCCTCCCTGCTGCCCAGCTGGGCTGGCTGCCATCCCAGCCCTTCCTTCTCTCCAGCCCCAGCTGGCTGGCACAGGTTTACTGTTGCAAGTGGACCGTACTCTGTGGCTCACAGGGACTCAGAGCCAGAGTGAAGCCAGCCCAGAGCTCTGGGCAAAGCTGGGCGAGAGGAATGGAGCTGTCACTGGATAAAGGGAGATTCCTGGACAGCACGTCCTTGTCAACACTCTCTCCTGTGTCACCGCAGAGGCCATGGAACCTGGTCAAAGCCAGACTTCTTCCTTGGCCTACTTTGATTTCTTTTTTGTTGTTCTTGTTGAGATGGAGTCTAGCTTTGTCGCCCAGGCTGGAGTGCAGTGGCAGGATCTCAGCACACTGCAACTTCCACATCCCGGATTCAAGTGATTCTCCTGCCTCAGCCTCCCAAGTAGCTGGGATTACAGGCACCTGTCACCACACCCAGCTAATTTTTGTATTTTTGGTAGAGATGGGGTTTCACCATGTTGCCCAGGCTGGTCTCAAACTCCTGACCTCAGGTGATTCCTTCGCCTTAGCCTCCCAAAGTGTTGGGATTACAGGTGTGAGCCACCACACCCGGCCCCCACTTTGATTTCTGAACCTTTTGGATAGCATCTCCTTCCCTCAGATTTCTTGTGTGTTGAGGTCTTTTGTTCAGACTCTCAGCGAATGAAAGGACAGAGGAGGAAACAGCTGTGGGAAGAGCGGCTGCTGTGCCTGCCTGCCTCTTTGCTTGGCCACAGCTCCCCTCCCTCTCTGGCTGCCCTAGCACTGAACTCTGATCTTCAGCAGCAACACCTAGTATCTGCCTCTGCCTCGCTGGGAAGCAAAGCTGCGGGGCAGGTGCAGCTGTGTGTGGCATGGCCAGCCACGAGCCAGAAAAACCAGCAAACCAGGGCTGGGAACGGGACTTCCTGGGACCAGTCCCAGGGGCCACTTTGGAAATGAGCATGGCAGAGGCAGCCACAGGGTGAGTGCCCAAGTCCACGCGCACCTGCTTTAAAGGGAACCAGTGGGTTCTATGCCAAGTACGTATTTGGAGGGCACCTGTGGTCAGGCTGCGACTTCAGGGGAGAATTTCCACAGGTGTCCTGCACTGACTTCTGTCACTCTGAGTGACAGCACCTGTTTGAGGGAGTGCTCTAGGGCCATTCGGGGAGAATCAGTGACTCCACACAAGGCAGGGGCCCTGGGTGCCTGGTCTGGGGAAGGGCATCCCGAGGCGGGGTCAGGAGTGATCAGATCCTTGGGTCTCTCCTCTTGGTCATCTTGGTCACACCTTTTCCCTGCTTTTATGGAATGTTGGGCCTCATCTCGTCCAACATCAAAGCCAGCCAGCCAGCCAACCTCTGTAAGAAACGGGCTGCAGTATTTGGCAGAAAGAGCTTGCAGTGTTAAAACACCCTTGTAAGTCTCTAGCCAACACCTTCCTAGGGCCTAGACACTGCAGAAATATGCCTCGTACTAGAGAAATATGACTTCCAGAGCAGAAAGAGAGACAATTGCTGAAAAAACAAAGGTTTGACCAATCCTACTCTGACCTAAGGGGAAGCTATGTATTGGGGCATCTCTCAAAGTAGGCGGTGGCCCCCTCCTCCTGAAAGAAGGCCACTCTCAGTTTACTTCACCAATAAACAGAGGTGATGTCTCCATACTAATGTCACCCCAACCCGGAAGTATCAAGACCTAGGGCCCTAGCTGGCGCAGTGGCCCACATCTGTAATCCAGAACTTTGGGAAGCGAAGGCTCATTTGAGGTCAGGAGTTCAAGACCAGTCTGACCAACATGATGGACCCTATCTCTACTAAACAAACAACAAAAAAATTAAGACTAGACACAGTGATTCACGACTGTAATCCCAGCTCTTTGGGAGGCTGAGTCAGGCGGATCACTTGAGATCAGGAGTTCAAGACCAACCTGGCTGACATGGTAAAACCCTATCTCTACTAAAAACACAAAAAAAATTAGCTGGGCATGGTGGCAGGTGCCTGTGATCCCAACTATTCAGGAGGCTGAGACACAAGAATCACTTGAACCCAGGAGGCAGAGGTTGCAGTGAACCGAGATCACACCACTGCACTCCAGCCTGGGTGAAAGAATGAGACTTTGTCTCAAAAAAAAAAAAAAATTACCCGGATGTGGTGGTGGGCGCCTGTAGTCCCAGCTGCTCAGGAAGCTGAGGCAGGAGAATCACTTGAACCCGGGAGTTGGCTTAGAAATTAACTGCTGACCTCAAATGTATGAGTCCCCCAAAAAGTGTGCCCTGGTCTGCCTGGGTATCCTTTGTCGTAACTAATCCCTGCAAAATAACAGTGACAGCCACTTATTAAATCTTGCCTGTATGTAAGTCCTACTCACATGGCAGGGTGGGGACCAGGTCTCCTCAGGGTTATTGGCACATGAGGTTCGGAGAGCAAAGTCCCTCAGGAACTACACACGGTGATGTGTCGTCAGACCGCACTTGAGACCTTGGGATGCAGCTCTTGCTAAAAACATTGTCACACATGAGCCAGGGGCAGAGCAGCTGCATTTGTCAAACCAGTGGTGATGCTGGAAATCCATGCAGAGGCTGGCATAGGCAGGCTCCCCACTTGGGCTCTCTTTTCTTCATAAGGGCTTTCTTTTTTTTTCCTGGACGCCAAGAGAAAGCATCCCTGCGATGACAAGAATAACAAAAGTGTGCCAGATACAAAGCTTATCAAGTGTTATGTTTGGGTCCTGATCCATGTTCCTGCCTCCTTTGAGATGGTGGACAGAAGCTTACGTTTCGCTGGTCTCTAATTGCCTCCTTCCTGGAAAGGAGGGAAGATACAGCAGGGGACTGGGACGGACGCAGAGGGAAAGCTGCGGAGAGCTCCCTGGGCTCTGCTGTGCTTCCCAAGTCCCTGGGGCTGGTTTGATCCGAGGGCGAAAACAACAGCAGAGCCGTGCCCGCGTGCTCGTCTGCTCCCCGCGGGGAACAGGGATGGCGAACCTTGTCTGGTGGACCTGGGCTGATGGCAACTTAGTGTCGGAAGAGGGCGTGGGTTTGGGGTCCAGTTGGTTCAGCATCTTTCATTTGCTGAACCAACATCAGTGACCAATTCAAGGAAGTGTAAACCAAAAAGGACATGTGGCTTCAGGCACAGCTGGGTCCAGAGACTGAGACGATGACATCAGGACTCAGCCTCAATCCGTCTCTCTGGTTGGTGGCCCCAGCACCTCTGTAGGTTCAGCTCAGCACCCCAGCTTCTTTCTCTCAATTGTTCCAGCAAAAACCCTAAGCCGGACTCTCATAGGCTCAAAATGGGTTACATGTGTATCCTTGAACCAATCACTATTGCCAAGGGAGATGGAATCACTGATTGATTAGGCCTGGGTCACATGGTCACCCTCAGATTCTGGGAATAGCTCAGCCTCCCCCAACAGCACAGACTGAGACTGGGAGGGGGGTGTTTCCCACCAGAAGAATGGGATGCTGTGACTAGAGAAAGGGTGACTGCATCATGGGCAAAAACATCAACGCTCGCTCTCTCAGAGCACTGATTCCTGCCACCGCTGGCTGTGTGGCTTTGGCCAGGTCACTTAACTTCTCTGAGCCTCAGCTGGAAACACAACTTGGTTCAGTCTTAATGGTTCCTTCCTTTGTAAAAACAGGAGAGGTTGGAGGTGTCCTGGGGTTCCTACTGCATCTGGAGGTTTCATTAGAGTAGATTACAAGGTGACTTATTAAGAACTCAGTTGCCAGGCCGGGCGCGGTGGCTCAAGCCTGTAATCCCAGCACTTTGGGAGGCCGAGACGGGTGGATCACGAGGTCAGGAGATCGAGACCATCCTGGCTAACATGGTGAAACCCCGTCTCTACTAAAAATACAAAAACTAGCCGGGCGAGGTGGTGGGCGCCTGTAGTCCCAGCTACTCGGGAGGCTGAGGCAGGAGAATGGCGTAAACCCGGGAGGCGGAGCTTGCAGTGAGCTGAGATCCGGCCACTGCACTCCAGACCGGGCGACCGAGCAAGACTCCGCCTCAAAAAAAAAAAAAGAACTCAGTTGCCTTGGCTCTTAGAAGCAGAGGCTGTTCCTGGCAAATGATTATTTTGGCAAAGGTAAACCTTTTGGGATTCACTTTCCCTTATCTCTCCTTCAAAGCTCTCAGCAAAGGGAAGGGGGATGTGGAGCTCCTAGGAGGAGCAGCACCAGTTCAAGGGCACGGGCAGGAGCAGGCTGGGGTCCTGGCCAGTCTTCATTTGTGTTGGAGCCATATGTTCTCCCCCTGGGGCCTCAGAGCAGTCGATGCTGAGTGCACATGGGAGCTGGCACTACCATCTGGCCCTGTGTACTTGCTGTGTAGACCTGAGCAAAGGGGTCTGGACATATTGTTGCATCATCTGGTCAAGGTAGCGTGTTGATTTCAGGGAACAGCCACAGCTGGGCCCTAAGCACAGCTTGAGAGGAAGCCACTTTCCCCTGCAGCCCTGGGTGAGCTCGGGGACACTAGCCTGTGTGTAGCTGTTATCTGGCCTGTTTATGGGTAGCCTTCCTCCTCCATGTCTCTACCAGTGACCAGGGAGGCAGGGAGATGACCCAATGCTCCTGATTCCCGGTGACTCTAAGCTGGTTTGCCTCAAGCTATGCATAAAGCCCCAGGTCCCTCCAACCAGTGCTTTTTCTTCCTGGAAACATTTGTAGGAGGGTTTCTTTGTTGTTATGCTTCTTACGGTTTCCTACAAAGATTTATACTCAAAGTATACTCAAAGTTGGCCAGGCGCAGTGGGTAATTCCCACTGGGAATTACCAGTCGAGGTGGGTGGATCACTTGAGGCCAGGAGTTAAAGACCAGCCTGGCCAATGTGGCAAAACTCTGTCTCTACTGAAAATACAAAAATTAGCCGGGCGTGGTGGCAGGCGCCTGTAATCCCAGCTACTCAGGAGGTGGAAGCGGGAAAATCACTTGAACCCAGGAGACGGAGTTTGAAGTGAGCTGAGTCCACGTCACTGCACTCCAGCCTGGGCAACAGAGGGAAACCATCTCAAAAAAAAAAAAAAAGGAAGAAAGAAACAATAATAATAGAATGTAAGGCTCAAGAAGCAATATCTGCTTTTTTCACAACTCAACAAGGAAAGCCTAGGGAAGCAGCGGAGTCTATGTGACACTGAGAGAACTGGAAAGAGAACTGGGAAGGAGGGCATCACCCTGTGGCCCTGCCCAGCCTGTGGGAGAGTCCTCTCGGCTGGGGCTGTGGTGACCTGAGAGAAAGGTGTGGAGCAGAGACACTCCCCACAAGACCCCTCCAAGTGGCAGTAGGAAATATCTGACGTTGGGGGGAAACCTCTATTAGTTTATTGTGGCTGTTGTAACAAATGACCACAGACCGGATGTCATAAAACAACAGAAATCAGGCCAGGTGCGGTGGCTCACGCCTGTAATCCCAGCATTTTGGGGGGCCAAGGTCGGCGGATCACCTGAGGCCAGGAGTTTGAGACCAGCCTGGCCAACATAGCAAAACCCTGTCTGTACTAAAAATACAAAAATTAGCCGGGTGTGTTGGTGCCTGCTTGTAATCTTAACTACTTGAGTAGGCTGAGGCACGAGAATCACTTGAATCTGGGAGACAGAGGTTGCAGTGAGCCAAGTTCACGCCACTGCACTCCAGCCTGGGCAACAGAGTGAGACACCGTCTCAAACAAACAAACAACAACAAAAACCAGAAGTCACCCTCTCACAGCCCTAGAGCCTAGCAGTCTGAAATCAAGGCATCAGCAGGCGCTGAAGGCTCTCGGAGGATCTTTCTTGCCTCTTCCAGCCTCTGGTAGCTGCTGGCCATCCTTAGGGTCACTTGCGTTAGGGTTACAGCTGCATCACCCCAATCTCCACCTCCATCAGTTCATGTCCTTCTTTTCTGTGCATCTCTTCTGTGTTTCTCAGTCTCCTTAGTAGATCACCATCATTGGACTGAAAGCTCACGCTAATCCAGTATGACTTCTCTTAACTTGATTACATTTGCAAAAACCTTATTCCAAAATGTCTTAGTCCAGGCCAGGCACGGTGGCTCATACCTGTAATCCCAGCACTTTGGGAGGCTGAGGTGGGTAGACCACCTGAGGTCAGGAGTTCGAGACCCGCCTGGCCAACATGGTGAAACCCCTTCTCTACTAAAAATACAATAAGTTGGCCGGGTGCAGTGGCTCATGCCTGTAATCCCGGCACTTTGGAAGGCTGAGGCGGGTCAGGAGTTCAAGACCATCCTGGCTAAACGGTGAAACCCCATCTCTACTAAAAATACAGAAAATTAGCCCAGCAGGGTGGCATGTGCCTGTAGTCCCAGCTACTCGGGAGGCTGAGGCAGGAGAATTGCTTGAACCTGGGAGGTGGAGGTAGCAGTGAGTCAAGATCGCACCACTGCACGCCAGCCTGAGCAACAGACCGAGACTCCATTTCAAACACAAAACAAAACAAAAAATAAGTTAGTTGGACATGGTGGCATGTGCCTGCAATCCCAGCTGCTTGGGAAGCTGAGGCAGGAGAATCGCTTGAACCCAGGAGCCAGAGGTTTCAGTGAGCTGAGATTGTACCACTGCACTCCAGCCTGGGTGACAGAGCCAGACTCCATCCCAAAAAAATAAAAACGTCTTAGTCCATTCATGCCGCTATAACAGCATACCTTAGACTGGGTAACTATAGACAACATACATTGAATGCTTACAGTTCTGGAGGCTGGGAAGTCCAAGATCATGACACTAGCAGATTAAGTGTCTGGTAAGAGGCTGCTCCTGATAGATGGCACCTTCTCTGCATCCTCACATGGTGGAGGAGGGGGCACACAGGTTTCTTGGTGCCTCTTTTTTCTTTTAAATTTAATTTTTAATTTTTATTTTAAGTTCTGGGATACATGTGCAGAACATGCAGGTTTTTACACAGGTATGTATGTGCCATGGTGATTTGCTGCACCTATCAACATATCATGCAGGTTTTAAGCCCCACATGCATGAAGTATTTATCTTAATGCTCTCCCTCCCATCCCCTACCTTTTTTTTTTTGAGACAAGAACTTTCTTTCTCTGTCACCCAGGCTGAAGTGCAGTGGCACAATCTTAGCTCACTGTAGTCTCAAACTCCTGGGCTCAAGCAATCTTCCCACCTCTGGCCTCTTTTATGATGACACGAATCCCATTCCCAAGGGCGGAGCCCTCATGACCTGTCACTTCCTAAAGGCCCCACGGCTTCATACTATCACACTGGAGATTCAGTCTCAACATCTGAATTTTGAGGACTAAGTATTCAGACCACAGCACCAAATAAGGCTATGACTTGGACATAGCTTTAGTAGGGGACACAGTTCAACATACAGCAGGGCCCTCAGGCAGAGGTTGGTAATGCCAACGTCCTGGGGTGCTCAGTCCAGGCGAGGTTTATGTGAATAACACCAGGAGATCAATGAGGCTGGAGCACAGTGGGTCAGGACAAGATCAGTGGGGAATGAGGTTGGAGAAAACACATACAGGATCGCATCACGTAGGGCTCTGTGGGTCCCTGGTGACGTTCCTGGGTTTTCCCTGAATGAGATGGGAGCCAGTGGAGGACTCTGAAGTGAGGAGGGCAAAATGTGACCTCAGTTGTCATTTTCTCATTTTTTTGATTGTTTGTTTTTTTTTTGTTTTTGACACAATCTTGCTCTGTTGCCTAGGCTGGAGTGCAGTGGTGCAATCTTGGCTCACTGCAACCTCGATCTCCCAGGTTCAAGCGATTCTCCTGCCTCAGCCTACCAAGTAGCTGGGATTATAGGCGAGCACCACCATGCCCCGCTAATTTTTGTATTTTTAATAGAGAGAGGGTTTCACCAGGTTGGAGGGACCTGGGGCTTTATGCATAGCTTGAGGCAAACCAGCTTAGAGTCAACAGGAATCAGGAGCATTGGGTCATCTCCCTGCCTCCCTGGCCAGGCTGGTCTCAAACTCTGACATCAGGTGATCTGCCCACCTTGGCCTCCAAAGTGCTGGGATTACAGGCATGAGCCACTGGGCCCAGGCCTAAGTTGGAAAACAATTGCTATCCCTGGTGAGAACAGCTGGTGGGAGGTGGGAAGACAGATGAGGAAGCAGGTGCTGTAAGCTGGGTGAGAGACCATAGCAGTCTGAACCAGGGCAGTAGCCCCCGAAGTGATCAGGAGTAGTCAGGGTCTGGACCTATTTTCAAGGTGAGGTTTGCGGATGGGTTGGATGCAGGCTGTATAAAAGAGGGGGATCGACAATGATGATGAGGTGGTGGAACAACTCCATCAACTGGAAGGAGGGAGCTGCCATCCACCAAGATGGAGAAACCCAGGGAAGGAGCAGGTTTGAGAGAGGGAAAGCTGGGCTTTGGTTTTAGCCCTAATCAATTTAAGATGCTGTATTAGTCTGTTCTCACACTGCTACAAGAAATACCCAGGACTGGATTACTTATAAAGAAAAAGAGGTTTAATGGGCTCACAGTTCCACATGGCTGAGGAGGCCTCACAACCATGGTAGAAAGTGAAGGAAGAGCAAAGGCATGTCTTACATGGCGGCAGGCAAGAGGGCGTGTGCAGGGAACCCCCCTTTATAAAACCAGATCTTGTGGGACTTACTCAGTGTCACGAGAACAGCACAGGAAAAACTCAACCCCGTGAATCAATTACCTCCCACCAGGTCCCTCCCATGACATAGGGGATTATGGGAGTTACAATTCAAGATGAGATCTGAGTGGGGACACAGTCAAACCATATCAGACGCCCATCAGACTTTTACGTAGGCATGTAGATCCATGTAGATCCATGAATCTGGAGTTTGAGGAAGAGGGCTAGAGATATATACTTGGGAGTTTCAGTATATAGCTTTATTTAAAGACATGAGTATGAATTTGGCATCCAAGTTACAAGTGTAGAGAAAGAAAAGAAAGTTGAGGACTGGGCCCAGGGCCATTCCAACCTTTGGCAGTTGGAAGACTGAAAAGGTAGGCAGTCACCTAAATTTCACCCATGTTTAGAGATTTTGTTA
>NC_045434.1:213066685-213076302 GCF_002776525.5 Piliocolobus tephrosceles
GAGATCTGGCCACTGCAAGCTCCGCCTCCCGGGTTTACGCCATTCTCCTGCCTCAGCCTCCCGAGTAGCTGGGACTACAGGCGCCCGCCACCTCGCCCGGCTAGTTTTTTGTATTTTTTAGTAGAAACGGGGTTTCACCGTGTTAGCCAGGATGGTCTCGATCTCCTGACCTTGTGATCCACCCGTCTCGGCCTCCCAAAGTGCTGGGATTACAGGCTTGAGCCACCGCACGCGGCCTGTTGTTTTGTTTTGAGATGGAATCTGGCTCCGTTGCTCAGGCTGGAGTGCAGCTTCAGCTTACTGCAACCTCCACCTTTCAGGCAATTCTCTTCCCTCAGACTCTAGAATAGCTGGGATTACACGTATACCACCATGCCCAGCTAATTTTTGTATTTTTAGTAGAGACGGGGTTTCAGCATGTTGGCCAGGCTGGTCTGAACTCCTGACCTCAAGTGATCCGCCAGCCTTGGCCTCCCAGATTATAGGCTTCTATTTTTTTTTTGACGGGGTCTCGCTCTGTCACTGAGGCTGGAGGCTAGTGGCACAATCATAGCTCACTGCAGCTTCGACCTCCTAGGCTCAGGCAGATCCTCCCACCTCAGCCTTCCGAGTAGCTGAGACTATAGGCATATGCCCTTACACCTGGCTAATTTTTTAATTAAAAAAAAATTTGTTTTGAAACATGGTCTTGCTATGTCACCCAGGCTAGAGTGCAGTGGCTCAATTTTATCTCACTAACCCTCACTCCTAGGTTCAAATGATTCTCCGGCCTCAGCCTCCTGAGTAGCTGGGATTACAGGCATGCGCCACCATGCCCAGCTAGTTTTGTGTTTTCTAAAATAGAGATGGGGTTTCTCCATGTTGGCCAGGCTGTTCTCAAACTCCGGGCCTCAAGAGATCTGCCCGCGTCGGCCTCCCAAAGTGCTGGGATGACAGGTGTGAACTACCATACCAGGCTAAATTTTAAAAATTTTTTGTAGAATTTTAAAACTGTGTTGCCCAGGGTGGGCTCGAACTCCTGACCTCAAGAGATCTGCTCGCCTCGGCCTCCCAAAGTCTTGGGATTACAGGCGCGAGCCACTGTGCCCAGCCTATTTAACTCTTCAAATAATTGAAGTTTTGTATACTGCGAGAAGTGAGATTCTACACTGACCTCCCCCTCCCACCACCGTCATGGCAGATAGCTACTTTATCTGGAAGGAGCCTCCCTGGTCTAATCCCCAGCTTGATAACTGTGGATTCACCCTCTGCTGTGCCTCCATGTCTTTGTTGGGAAAACTGCAGTACTAGACTGAAGTCATTCGGGATGACCCAGTCGATTCTAGTTAGAAATGCAGCAGTTTACTTACCAACCACAAAGGGATACCAGGCAGCTAATGAAATCCAGTGTAAAGCATCCTGGGGGCTTCCAAGGCCCTTGCTAAATCCACAGTGATTCTCTGCTCCCAGAAAACAGTGCTGTGTAGGAAGGGAACAAATATTTGTGTGATAGACCAATTATTATGGATAGTTCTGATGTTCTTACCCTTTGTTAATAAACTATATTTTTCACTTAAGATGTGAATCAAGGAATCACTTTTTTTTTTTTAATAAGCGTCAAAAATCGACTTGTGTTTCTCTACAAGAAATGAAAAGAGGCATTGACTAGAATTCCAATGATCTGGCTAGTGTCCCTAGTGTATTTCCCCAGCCCAGAAAACAGCCCTATAAACATTACATGCATTTCAATCTTTAGGATAATTTATTGCATGTATATGAAACTTTTAGAATTTTCATACTTTTAGTTTCATTAGTGACCCAAAATGTTTTATTATGAAAAAGATCTTTTGTTGTTTTTTCCATTTTTTCAGCTTTCTTTTTTTATATGATGGCTTTTATTGTGCATTAATGAGCAGGAAATACAACTTAGATTATTGATTTCTGAAAGTTATAATGAAGGAAAAGTTGTTTAAAAAATCAGTTCACCACATTATGAATGTGTATTGCATTTATTTGACAGAGTCGTCATTATTTGTCATAAGGAAACCATGAGGGGCATCTCGTTAAAGCAGTGAAGCTTTTATAATGTAAAGGTTCCATACTCTCCATCAGATCTTTGTGGACAAATAACAGTGACAAAAAGATATTTGTGAAATTATCTGTAAATTAGCCAAGTTAAGAATCAGCCAAATGATCCTATAAAGACTTTAACCTTGCGGTGGCTCAAGCCTGTAATCCCAGCACTTTGGGAGGCCGAGACGGGCGGATCACGAGGTCAGGAGATCAAGACCATCCTGGCTAACACGGTGAAACCCCGTCTCTACTAAAAATACAAAAACTAGCCGGGCGAGGTGGCGGGCGCCTGTAGTCCCAGCTACTCCGGAGGCTGAGGCAGGAGAATGGCGTAAACCCGGGAGGCGGAGCTTCCAGTGAGCTGAGATGCGGCCACTGCACTCCAGTCCGGGCGACAGAGCGAGACTCCGCCTCAAAAAAAAAAAAAAAAAGAAGACTTTAACCTTTAAGATAAGCACTGTTTGGCCGGGCGCGGTGGCTCAAGCTTGTAATCCCAGCACTTTGGGAGGCTGAGATGGGCGGATCACGAGGTCAGGAGATCGAGACCATCCTGGCTAATCCGGTGAAACCCCGTCTCTACTAAAAAATACAAAAACCCGGGAGGCGGAGCTTGCAGTGAGCTGAGATGGTGCCACTGCACTCCAGCCTGGGCGACAGAGCGAGACTCCGTCTCAAAAAAAAAAAAAAAAAAAAAAAAGATAAGCACTGTTAAATAATGAACTGTAAAATATAGATGAACATGATACATGGGTGCACAATCATCATAAAGTGGGCTTAATGGTCTTGGCATCCGTCAGAAAACCTGTAACTTTCGGGACACTGTGGAGAGACTGTTTGGACTCAGACCAAAATAATTTAATTAAATTGTGATATTTTGCCAGATAAAAACCAAGAATGAGCTACTTTTTATTGCTGCAAGGTAAAAACAGAATACAGCAGTAGGGGTCTGGGGGGATATGGAATCCCACTCAGAGGAAACACTTTTGTTGGTCATTAGCAGTTTCAGCACTTGTGAATTTGAAGGTTAGCACACATGCCTCTTGGCAGATAAATCTCCTTTTCCAGAAATGGCCATGACATCTTTTCATTGTGTCACGAAATATACAAAAATAAATGATGAGTTATTTCAAACATTTGTTCAATTAAAGTTATTTTTAACTGTATTTCTGCTGCATATTTTTGGCATTTAGATGAGACATCAAGCTACTAATTTTCACTACTCAAAATCTTCCACTAATAATATGATTTTGGAAAGTACAGCTGATTAATAAACATGAACCTGCAAAGACAACTAAATGAAAGAACTTGGTTATCATGGTATTGAACTTTAGACGGTTAGAGAAAAAGAGATGAGATTTTATTTTTCTGAAATATAATTTCTTTCTTTTTTCTCTCTCTCTCTTTTTTTTTTTTTTTGGCAGAGTCTTGCTCTGTTGCCCAGGCTGGAGTGCAGTGGCACGTTCTCAGCTCACTGCAGCCTCTGCCTCCCAGGTTCAAGTGATTGTCCTGCCTCAGCCTCCTGAGTAGCTGGGACTACAGGCACCTGCCACCAAGCCCAGCTAATTTTTGTATTTTTAGTAGAGATGGGGTTTCACCATGTTGGCCAGGTTGGTCTCAAAATCCTGACCTCAAGTGATCTGCCCACCTCGGCCTCCCAAAGTGGTGGGATTACAGGTGTGAACCACCACAGCACCTGGTCTCAAATATAATTTCTTTTACTATTTATTTCCAATTAGAGAAATCTTTTTTTTTTTTTTTTTTTTTAGAGACGGAGTCTCGCTCTGTCGCCCAGGCTGGAGTGCAGTGGCGCGATCTCAGCTCACTGCAAGCTCTGCCTCCCGGGTTCACACCATTCTCCTGCCTCAGCCTCCCGAGTAGCTGGGACTACAGGTGCTCGCCACTATGCCCGGCTAATTTTTTGTATTTTTAGTGGAGGCGGGGTTTCACCGTGTTAGCCAGGGTGGTCTCGATCTCCTGACCTTGTGATCCTACTGCCTCGGCCTCCCAAAGTGCTGGGATTACAGGCGTGAGCCACCGTGCCCGGCCCAATTAGAGAAATCTTAGCTACCCAGATCTGAAGTTAGTCCAACACTATCCATCCTATATATGTTCAAGGATTAAAATATTTGGAGTTTCAAATGCTATGTTTACAGGGTTCATATTTCTATGAACATTTGGTCATTCCTAGCCAAACTGCGAGAACGAAAAGACAAATGAGCTCTCCGCATCTTGATGTCCCCTCCCTGCCCCTCCAGCCCTGAATTATTCTGTTATTTGATGACTTCCGCAGGCGGAGGTCATTCTTCACGTGATTCTTTTAATGAATGGGCTGTTTCGTGCACATCTGTTTTCATGTCATGAGACAGTGGAGCAAACGGCTCGAGCTGAGAGAAGTCTCCACCCTCGCACCAGTGGAGAGCGTGCAGAAAGACAGCCTGAGAGCAGAAAAAGGAGCGGCCAGATTCCCAAGTCCACACACAGTGGAGAGAGGAAAGCTCTAAGCAGCCATTCCCTGGATGACCGTGCCTTCAGAGCAGTGGTTTGTAGCCATCTTCTGAGACATGGACTCCCTTTGAAACCCCATCAAGTGCTGTGGCTCTGCCTCCCCCAAAAATGTGCGTGTCAGCTGCTCACACACACGTGCACACACATACACAGATATACATCGACACCCTCGCATTCCTTTTATGTAATTCCAGGGGTTTTGGGCACTCGAGGAATCCTTGGAATCAAAAACCTTGCCTTAGACGTTGGGAAACAAAGTTACTTATGCCTTTTTCTCTTCAAATGTGCACCACTCGGCCGGGCGCGGTGGCTCACGCCTGTAATCCCACCGCTTTGGGAGGCCGAGGCGGGCAGGTCACGAGGTCAGGAGATCGAGACCATCCTGGCTAATACGGTAAAACCCCGTCTCTACTAAAAATACACACACACACACACACACACACACACACACACACACAAAAAAAAAGCCGGGCGTGGTGGGGGCCGCCTGTAGTCCCACCTACTTAGGAGGCTGAGGCAGGAGAATGGCGTGAACCCGGGAGGCGGAGCTTGCAGTGAGCCGAGACCGTACCACTGCACTGCAGCCCGGGCGACTGAGCAAGACTCCGTCTCAAAAAAAAGAAAAAGAAAAAAAAAAAAAGAAAAGTGCACCACTCAAGCCTGAACAACACAGTGAGACCCTGTGTGTTAAAAAAACTTTTTAAAGGCCAGGCGTGGTAGCTCACACCAATAATCCCAGCACTTTGGGAGGCCAAGGCGGGTGGATCACCTGAGGTCAGGAGTTTGAGACTAGCCTGGCCAACATGAAGAAACCCTGTCTCTAGTAAAAATACAAAACAATAGCTGGGAGTGGTGATGGACGCCTTATAATCCCAGCTACTCGGGAGGCTGAGGCAAGAGAATCGCTTGAACCCAGGAGGCGGAGGCTGCAGTGAGCCGAGATCTCACCATTCCACTCCAGCCTGGGCAACAAGAGTGAAACTCCGTCTCAAAAAAAAAAAAAAAAATGAAAATAGGCCGGGTGCAGTGGCTCACTCCTGTAGTCCCAGCACTTCGGGAGGCCGAGGCGGGCGGATCACGACATCAGGAGATCGAGCCGAAGGTGAAACCTCGTCTCTGCTAAATTAGATGCAAGAAATTAGCCGGGCGTGGTGGCGGGCGCCTGTAGTCCCAGCTACTCCGGAGACTGAGGCAAGAGAATGGCGTGAACCAGGGAGGGGGAGCTTGCAGTGAGCCGAGATCGCGCCACTGCACTCCAGCCTGGGTGACAGAGCGAGACTCCGTCTCAAAATAAAAATAAAAATATTTTTTTTTTGTTTTTTTTTGTGGACGACACTCTTTTTTTTACGCTGTCTCCCAAGCTGGAGCGCAGTGGCAAGATCAGGGCTCACTTCAGCCTTAAACTCCCAGGCTCAGGTGATCCTCCCACTTCCACCTCCCTAGAAGCTAGGATCACAGGCATGTACCACCACAAACGGCTAATTAAAATAAATAAATAAATACATAACTTTTTTTTTTTGAGGAGTTTTGCTCTTGTCACCTAGGCTGTAGTGCAGTGGCACTATATCAGTTCACTGCAACCTCCGCCTCCCAGGTTCAAGTGATTCTCCTGCCTCAGTCTCCCAAGTAGATGGGACTACAGGCACCCACCACCATGCCTGGCTAATTTTGTATCTTTAGTAGAGATGCGGTTTCACCATGTTGGCCAGGCTGGTCTTGAACTCCTGACCTCAGGTAATCCACCCACCTTGGCCTCCCAAAGTGTTGGGATTACAGGCGTGAGCCCACTTGTGCCTGGCAAATTTTAAAAAATTTTTCATAGAGATTGAGTTTCACTATGTCGCCCAGGCTGGTCTCAAACTGCTGGTCTCAAGTGATTCTTCTGCCATGGCCTCTAAAAATCTGGGATTACAGGCATGAGCCACTGCACCTGGCCACATCACACTCTTTAAATGACTTTTTAAAATAAAAAAATGTGGCCGGGTGTGGTGGCTTACGCCTGTTTTCCCAGCACTTTGGGAGGCCAAGGCCGACAGATCACGAGGTCAAGAGATCGAGACCATCCTGGCCAACACGGTGAAACTCTGTCTCTATTTAAAATACAAAAAATAGCCGGGCATGATGGCATGTGCTTGTAGTCCCAGTTACTAGGAAGACTGAGGCAGGGGAATTGCTTGAACCCGGGATGTGGAGGTTGCAGTGAGCCAAGATCACTCCAGCCTGGCGACAGAGAAAGATTCTGTCTCAAAAAAAAAAAAAAAAAAAAAAAAAAAATGCAGTGCACAAGCCAATAAAAAAGACCTGTGTTTAATGATGTCACATGGTCTATAGCAGTGTCTAGTTAAGACTCACTAGTTGATTTCATGTTAGTTACTTGCCCTGCTTTTCCCTAAACATTCCTTCTGTGGCTCTGTGGCTTTGTGGCTCTGTGATTCTAGGAACCTCACAACCAAGTCAGGAAGCCAGGACTCCAATTAAGCCCCAACTGGAAGAGGCGACTTCCCATTGTTGAGCTTGATTTGGATTAATCAATAGTTCTCAAGGTGAGGTTTGGGGACCCTTTCTCAGGGTCTGTGAGGTCAAAACTAATTTCATAATACTAATACATTATCTGCCTTTTTCACTTTTTTTTTTTGAGACAGAGTCTCACTCTGTTGCCCAGGCTAGACTACAGTGGCACAATCTCGGCTCACTGCAACTTCTGTCTCCTGGGCTTCAAGTGATCCTCCCAACTCAGCCTCCCCAGTACTTAGGAATGCAGGCGTTTGCCACTAAGCTGGGCTAATTTTTGTATTTTTTGTAAAGACAGGGTCTTGCCATGTTGCCCAGGCTGGTCTTGAACTCCTGGGCTCAAGCAATCTGCCAACCTTGGCCTCCTAAAATGCTGGGATTACAGTCATGAGCCACTGTACACAGCCTATTTATTTATTTTTTTAGAGACGCAGTCTCTGTCCCTCAGGCTGGAGTGCAGTGGCACGATCACAGCTCACTGCAGCCTCGACCTCTTGGGTTCAGGCAATCCTCCTGCCTCAGCCTCCTGAGTAGCTGGAACCACAGGCCCATACCACCATGCTAGGCCACAGCCATCTTTTTTTTTTGAGATGGAGTCTCGCTCTGTCACCCAGGCTGAAGTGTGGTGGCACGATTTCGGCTCACTGCAAGCTCCGCCTCCTGGGTTCATGCCATTCTCCTGCCCCAGCCTCCCGAGTAGCTGGGAGTACAGGCGCCCGCCACCACGCCAGGCTAATTTTATTTTATTTTTTTGTTTTCTTTGAGACGGAGTCTCGCTCTGTCACCCAGGCTGGAGTGCAGTGGCCGGATCTCAGCTCACTGCAAGCTCTGCCTCCCAGGTTTTTACGCCATTCTCCTGCCTCAGCCTCCTGAGTAGCTGGGACTATAGGTGCCCGCCACCTCGCCCAGCTAGTTTTTTGTATTTTTTAGTAGAGACGGGGTTTCACCGTGTTAACCAGGATGGTCTCGATCTCATGACCTCGTGATCCACGCATCTTGGCCTCCCAAAGTGCTGGGATTACAGGCGTGAGCCACCGCGCCCGGCCACAGCCATCTTCTTATGAGAACATCAGTCCTATGGGATGAAGGGGGCTCACCCTACTCCGGTATGACCTCATCTTAACTAATTACCTCCACAATGACCTTATTTCCAAGCAAGGTCACACTCTGAGGTACTAGGGGTTAGGACTTCAACACGGTGTTTTTGGAGGACACGATTCAATGCACACCAGTCATCAATATTATGTTTTGCCTGGTTTTTACATTTTTTGTAGAGATGGGGTTTCCATGTTGCCCAGGCTGGTCTCGAACTCCTGAGCTCAAGCAATCTGCCCACCTCCACCTCTCAAAATGCTGGGATTACAGGTGTGAGTCACTGTCCCCAGCCTGAGATAGTTTCTAAATAAATAAAATATGACCTGGCATGGTGGTGCATGCCTGTAATCCCAGCTACCCAGGAGGCTGAGGTGGGAGGATTACCTGAGCCAAGGAGGTGAGGCTGCAGTAAAATGAGATTGCACCACTGCACCCCAGTGTGGGTGACAGAGTGAGAGTCTGTCTCAAAAATAACAAATAAACAAACAAACAAACAAACAAATAAGATATTACAACTACAGCCAAAAGATTCTTCTTGGCTGGGCGCAGTGGCTCACGCCTGTAATTCCAGCACTTTGGGAGGCCAAGGTGGTTGGATCACCTCAGGTCAGCAGTTTGAGACCAGCCTGACCAATATGGTGAAACCCTGTCTCTACTAAAAATACAAAAATCAGCCAGATGTCGTGGCATGTGCCTGTAGCCCAGCTACTTGGGAGGCTGAGACAGGAGAATCGCTTGAACCCGGGAGGTGGAGGTTGCAGTGAGTCGAGATCGCACCATTGCACTACAGCCTAGGCAACAGGGCAAGACTCTGTCTCAAAAAAAAAAAAAAAAAAAAAAGATTCTTCTCACATTGCCTTCCTGCCACCCTCCCCAGAGATAACTGATCCTGAAGTTGGTTTCACTTTTCTTTTTTTTTTTTGAGACGGAGTCTCGCTCTGTCGCCCAGGCTGGAGTATAGTGGCTGGATCTCAGCTCACTGCAAGCTCCGCCTCCCGGGTTTACGCCATTCTCCTGCCTCAGCCTCCTGAGTAGCTGGGACTACAGGCACCCGCCACCTCGCCCGGCTAGTTTTTTGTATTTTTAGTAGAGATGGGGTTTCACCGTGTTAGCCAGGATGGTCTCGAACTCCTGACCTCGTGATCCACCCGTCTCGGCCTCCCAAAGTGCTGGGATTACAGGCTTGAGCCACCGCGCCCGGCCGGTTTCACTTTTCTTAGAGAAGATGTGTATACTTAGATGATGTATGCATATAGTACATATGGCATTGTTTAGTTTTTTTTTTTTTGAGACGGAGTCTTGATCTGTCGCCCAGGCTGGAGTGCAGTGGCGTGATCTTGGCTCACTGCAAGCTCTGCCTCCCAGGTTCATGCCATTCTCCTGCCTCAGCCTCCCGAGTAACTGGGACTACAGGTGCCTGCCACCATGCCTGGCTAATTTTTTTTTTTTTTTTT
>NC_045434.1:213086302-213097992 GCF_002776525.5 Piliocolobus tephrosceles
AAAAAAAAAAAAAATACAAAAATAAGCCAGGCGTGGTGGTGTGCACCTGTGGTCCCAGCTACTCGGGAAGCTGAGAATTTAGACATGAGTGAGTAGGTTGAGCATCTTTTGTTTTTGTTGGACATACAAAGTCGTCTCCTGTGGTTGCCTATTCTTATCCTTTGGCCAGTTTTCTATTGGGTTACTTGTCTTTTTTGCATAGATTTGTAAATTTTTTTTTTTTTTTTCTGAGACAGACACTTGCTCTGTCATCCAGGCTGAGTGCAGTGGTGCCATCTTGGCTCACTGCAACCTCCGCCTCCCGGGTTCAAGCGATTCTCCTGCCTCAGCCTCCCGAGTAGCTGGGACTACAGGCGCATGCCATCTGTCTGGCTAATTTTGATATTTTTAGTAGAGATGGGGTTTCACCATCTTGGCAAGACTGGTCTTGAACTCCTAACCGCATGATACACCCGCCTCGGCCTCCTGAAGTGCTGGGATTACAGGCATGAGGCACCGTGCCTGGTCTGTAAACTTTCTTTATGTATTCTGATCACTAACCCTTTCATGGTTATGGAAATTACAATGATCTTATCCCAATCTGTGACTTTCACATATTATAACATCATATGAAATCTTTAATATTACTTTAGCCAAAAGAGTCTTTGAACAGCTCGTGTTTTTTGGGTCTTGTTCAACAATGTCTCATATATTTTATTCTGAAATGTCTTTAGTTTTGCAATTCACACTTGAGTCTACGAGTCATGTTGTTTGTTTTCTACTTTGGGTTTGCAAGTGCATTTTCATTAGTATATTATCACAGGCTCCTGAAAAGAAGTTAAAAAATTCTGTTAGATTTTATACAACACAACTGGGCTAGGGTTAGTGTTAGGGTTTAGTTTTCTCTATCATAGTATGTCACTCTGTCGATGTGTTAGGTTTTTTGTTTTTGAGGCGGAGTCTCACCCCCAGGCTGGAGTGCAGTGGCACGTTCTCGGCTCACTGCAAGCTCTGTCTCCCGGGTTCAGGCCATTCTCCTGCCTCAGCCTCCCGATTAGCCGGGCGAGGTGGCCGGCGCCTGTGGTCCCAGCTACTCGGGAGGCTGAGACAGGGGAATGGCCTGAACCCGGGAGGCTAGAGTGCAGTGGCCGGATCTCAGCTCACCGCAACCTCTGCCTCCTGGGTTCACGCCATTCTCCTGCCTCAGCCTCCCGAGTGGCTGGGACCACAGGCGCCCACCACCTCGCCCGGCTAATTTTTTGTATTTTTAGTAGAGACGGGGTTTCACCGTGTTAGCCAGGAGGGTCTCGATCTCCTGACCTCGTGATCCGCCCGTCTCGGCCTCCCAAAGTGCTGGGATTACAGGCTTGAGCCACCGCGCCCGGCCGCTTTTGTTTCTTAAATTGAGACAGGGTCTTGCTCTGTCATCCCAGCAGGAGTGCAGTGGTGTAATCTGGGCTCACTGCAGCCTCCACCTCCCAGGCTCAAGCGATCCTCCCATTTCAGCCTCCCTAGGACCACAGATATATGCTACCATAACCAGCTAATTGTATTTTTTGCGGCGACGGGGTTTCACCATGTTGACCAGGCTGGACTTGAACTCTGGGGCTTGAGTGATCTGCCTGTCTTAGCCTCCCCAAGTGCTGGGATTACAGGTATGAGCCACAGCACCCGGCTTATTTTATTTTTATTTATTTATTATTATTATTTTTTGAGAGAGAATCTTACTCTGTCGTCCAGGCTGGAGTGCAGTGGTGCGATCTTCGCTCACTGCAAGCTCCGTCTCCCAGGTTCAAGGGATTCTCCTGTCTCAGCCCCCCGAGTAGCTGGGACTACAGACGTCTGCCATCACGCCCAGCTAGTTTTTGTATTTTTAGTAGAGATGAGGTTTCACCATGTTGGCCAGGCCGGTCTTGAGCTCCTGACCTCAGGTAAATCAGCCCTCCTCAACCTCCCAAAGTGTTGGGATTATAGGCATGAGCCACTGCGCCTGGCTTTATTCTTAATTATAGAGACTGAAATTCATTTCCTTTATTTGTGGTAATCAACTTAAAAGTTTTTAATGTCCTGGAGAAAGTCATTTTGTCACCTCTCCCTGGCTGTCTAGCTCTGGGCTATTTCTTACACCCTAGGATGAAAATTAGAGTTACATAGGCCGTGCGCGGTGGCTCACGCCTGTAATCCCAGCATTTTGGGAGGCCAAGGCGGGCAAATCACGAGGTCAGGAGATTGAGACCATCCTGGCCAACACGGGACTACAGGCACCCGCCACCATGCCCGGCTAATTTTTTGTATTTTTAGTAGAGACTACAGGTGTACGTCCCCACATCTGGGTAACTTTTTGTATTTTTTGTAAAGACAGAGTCTCACTTTGTTGCCCAGGCTGGTCTCGAACTCCTGGGATCAAAAGATCCTCTCACTTTGGCCTTCCAAAGTTCTGGGATTATGGGTGTGAGCCATCACACCCTAGCCCTCTTGTTAATCTTTTACTATGCTTAATTTTTTTAATTTAAATTTTTTTTTTTTTTTGAGATGGAGTGTCACTCTCTTGCCCAGGCTAGGAGTGTAGTGGCATGATCTCGGCTTACTGCAACCTCTACCTCCTGGGTTCAAGCGATTCTCTTGCCTCAGCCTCCTGAGTAGCTGGGATTACAGGCACGTGCCACCACGCCCAGCTAATTTTTGTATTTTTAGTAGAGACGGGGTTTCACCATGTTGGTCAGGCTGGTCTTGAACTCCTGACTTCATCATCTGCCCGCCTCGGCCTCCCAAAGTGTTGGGATTACAGGCGTGAGCCACTGTGCTCGGCCTACTGTGCTTAATTTATAAATTAAACTTTATCTTAGGTATGAATGCCTAGGAAAAATCATAATAGAAATAGTTTACTCTCCAAGGTTTCAGGCATTCCTGGGGATGTGGAATGTATCCCCAGCTAAGGGGATACTCTGGTATTTGTGTGACACATTAGGAGAGCTGTCATGCCCCTGGGCCTATCTGCAGACAAGCTGCACTACCGAGCCTTTGCGGAAGCAGCTCCCTGGGACGGCCTGGCTGTGCACTGACCAACGCCTGACAGCCTTCAGTGGCCAGGCCAGGGTGGGGCCTGAAAGCATGACCTGGGTCAATTAGGTTTCTCCCTCTTAGGAATTTTAACCAGGAAATACTGAAGTCATGAGGAGCTGGCAGAAGCGGCCCAAGCTGCTCAGTCATAAGCCACGGAACAACCGGAGGGGCTGTGAGGAGCCACATGCTAGCCGCAATTACAAGGGAGGTGCACGTAGGAGAAGGCTGTGAAGTCAAGAAAAGCCACGCGGTGCAGGGTGAGGAGGCCAGCGGGTGGGAGGATGAGAACAGGGGGCCAGTGACATTAACGCTGGGAAGAGAGCTGCAGTCCCGACCTTCCCGTGGCCCCACTTCTGTCTCTTCCCTTCCTGAGGTCAGATTGCTCAGCTTTGCCTGGCTTCCACGTTGGAACCTCCTCATGCTAAATCCGTACTTCAGATGTTGAGCAAGTCTCTATTCTTCACCATAAAAAGGACAGAACTCAAATGCTCTTTCTTTTTTAATTAATAGACTTTTAATATTCAAGATGGAGTTTTGCTCATCTTCTCCAGGCTGGAGTGCAGTGTTGTGATCTTGGCTCACTGTAACCTCCACCTCCTGGGTTCAAGCAATTCTCCTGCCTCAGCCTCCCGAGTAGCTGGGATTACAGGCGCCCACCACCACGTCCATCTAATTTTTTGTATTTTTAGTAGAGATGGGGTTTTACCATGTTGGCCAGGCTGGTCTTGAACTCCTGACCTCAGGTGATCCGCCTGCCTCACTGGGATTACAGGTGTGTAATCCCTAAAGTGCTGGGATTATAGGCGTGAGCCACCACGCCCAGTAGACTTCATTTTTTAGAGTGGTTTTAGGTTCACAGCAAAATTGAGCCCAAAGGACGGAGTTCCTATATACCCCTCACTCCCCGCTGCTGCCTGTTATTAACATTTCCCATCAGTGTGGTCTCTTTGTTATGACTGATGAGTCAATGTTGATACAGTCTTATTCACTAAAGTCCATGGTTTATTTTATTTAATTAATTAATTTATTTTTGAGACGGAGTCTCGCTTTGTTGCCTAGGCTGGAGTGTAGTGGTGTAATCTTGGCTCACTGCAACCTCTGCCTCCCAGGCTCAAGCAGTTCTTCTGCCTCAGCCTCCGGGGTAGCTGGAATTACAGGCACGTGCCACCATACCAGGCTACTTTTTTTGTATTTTTAGTAGAGATGGGGTTTCACCATGTTGGCCTGGCTGGTCTAGAACTCCTGACCTCAAGTGATCCTCCTGCCTTGGCCTCCCAAAGTGCTGGGATCCACTGCACCCAGCCTCTTTGTTTTTGGCAACAGAGTCTCCCTCTGTTGCCCAGGCTGGAGTGCAGTGGCACAATCACACTCACTGCAGCCTTGAACTCCTGGGCTCAAATGATCCTCCTGCCTCAGCCTTCCAAAGTACTGGGATTATAGGTGTGAGCCACCACGCCTAGCCCATTCTGTGGGTTTTGACAAATGTATAGTAACATATATCCACCTATAAAGTATCATACAGAAAAATAGTTTCAGTGCCCTAAAAATCTCCTGTGCTCCACCTAGTTATCCTTCCCTCTGTCAAAGCCCTTGCAACCACTAATCCCTTCACTGCCTTTCCCAGATATGCCTTTCCTAGACATAGTTTTGCCTTTTCCAGAATGTCAGATAGTTGGACTCATATAGTATGTAGCCTTTTCACATTGGTTTCTTTCACATGGTAATATGCCTTTAATGTTCCTTCACATCTTTTCTTTATTTTTTATTTTTATTTTTAAAGATCATTACTATTTTTGTCTCACCATGTTGCTCAGGGTGGTCTCTAACTCCTGGCCTCAAGGGATCCTCCTGCCTTGGGCTCTCAAAGTGCTGGGATTATAGGGGTGAGCCACCACACCCAGCACCTCCATGCCTTTTCCTGGCTTGATAGCGCATTCCTTTTAGTGTGGAATAATACTGCATTGCATGAATGTATCACAGTTTATCTGTTCACCTAATGAAGAACATCTCAGTTGCTTCCATGTTAAAATGCTCTTTTTATTGATAAGATTTTTAAAAAGCAAATGTAGCAGAACTTATTTTATTTATTTTTTGAGATGGAGTCTTGCTTTGTGGCCCAGGCTGGAGTGCAGTGGTGCAGTCTCAGCTCACTGCAACCTCTGCCTCCCAGGTTCAAGCGATTCTCCTGCCTTAGGCTCCTGAGCAGCTAGGATTACAGGTGCCCACCACCATGTCCGGCTACTTTTTTGTATTTTTGTAGCTAAGGGGTTTCACCATGTTGGCCAGGCTGGTCTCGAACTCCTGACCTCAGGTGATCCACCCGCCTTGGCCTCCCAAAGTGCTGGGATTACAGGTGTTGAGCCACTGTGCCTAGCCATAGCAGAATTTATTCTGGAAATTGGAGTAGTAGGAGACATTTGGCGTTGAAAGGAATGGGAATGTGGATAGTTTGAAATTAAGGTGCCTGGAAAAGTTGAACAAAGAGGAGGGAAGCACTAAAATAAGTGGTCAGTCATGTGTCATGTCGACACCGGAGCTTGGATGGCGGAGGTGAATTTTTCTGTTTTTTTCTGGGTTACAGAGTTTTCCCTCTTTCTTCTGTTTGTATAGATGCCTTGGATTGAAGAAGTGAGTTTTGGTGGCTAAAAGCAGCTGCCACATCAGTGTTATACAATTAAATTCTGGACCCCCTAAAGACAATTTTAGAATCTAAAGTATATTTTCTTTAGTGAGGGGATTTCTTCTGAGGGCCCCTTTGTGATCAATGTTAGTCTTGTTTGTTTGGCATTTAGACAAACTAGGGTTTGTGGATAGTTCTCAACTCCCCATTATTATGCCCTTCTTATCCCTAGAAAATAACACCTTTCCTCCAAGGTAAACCTAGGTAATTTAGGAGTAGATACGGAGGAAATGTTTATTTTGAAATGCAGCTTCCCCTAGGGTGGAATTCGCCGGCTCTCTGGCTCACTCAGTTAACAGTGGACAGCTGTTTATAACAGGAAGTGTGGAATTGCGCTTCTCAGTGAAACGGCAGGAAGACAGAGGGAGGAGGACTCCTAATTATCAAACTTGGAATTGGGCCAAGACAATGAAAATCAGTGTCTCCTCCCTTTAATTCTTTCACAAGCCCTAGGAGACTTTTATTTTATTTATTTATATTTATTTATTTATTTATTTTTTTTTTTTGAGACGGAGTCTCGCTCTGTCGCCCAGGCCGGAGTGCAGTGGCCGGATCTCAGCTCACTGCAAGCTCCGCCTCCCGGGTTCACGCCATTCTCCTGCCTCAGCCTCTTGAGTAGCTGGGACTACAGGCGCCGCCACGTCGCCCGGCTAGTTTTTTGTAGTTTTTAGTAGAGAAGGGGTTTCACCGTGTTAGCCAGAATGGTCTCGATCTCCTGACCTCGTGATCCGCCTGTCTGGGCCTCCCAAAGTGCTGGGATTACAGGCTTGAGCCACCGCGCCCGGCCAGGAGACTTTTAATAACCACAAGTGGTCAGGAGTCAGATGTTGGGTTTCGATCTCATCCAAAAGGCATCGTACTGCCCCCAGACAACATGCTGTGGCACTGGCTAAGTGTGACCAAAGGGAAGGGCATCTCTCCCCTGAATCCCACGGGGCTCAGTGAAGCAGGGTTTCTTGAGATCTGTCTGTAAGTGTGTTGGTAATCAGACCCACTTCTACCTTGGTGGAAATAAAATTCAATAGGGTCTGGAGTTGAATGGAAATCTTTTTTTTTTTGAGACGGAGTTTTGCTCTTGTTGCCCAACCTGGAGTGCAGTGGCGCCATTGCAGCTCACTGCAGCCACCACCTCCTGGGTTCAAGTGATTCTCCTGCCTCAGCCTTCTGAGTAGCTAGGATTACAGGCATGCACCACCACGCCTGGCTAAGTTTTGTATTTTTAGTAGAGATGGGGTTTCACCATGTTGGTCAGGCTGGTCTCGACCTCCTGACCTCAGGTGATCCGCCCACCTTGGCCTCCCAAAGTGCTGGGATTACAGGCGAGAGTCACTGTGCCAGCCAGAATTGGAAATCTTAATTGCTCATCCACAATAAATCACAGCCAAACAAAGGAAAAGGGTTTCTGATATTTGATCCTTTGTTTTAAAAGCTGTTTCACCTTTCTCTGTATTTGCTCACACATGTGCTCTGAAACATCAACCATTTCTCCATTCCAATTCAGTGCAGAGACTTTCAAAGGCTACCAGGGGTTACTTACCTGGCCTGAGGGGATAAAACTGGAGAGGGAGAAATTTTGATTTACAATAAATTATAAAGTGAAAACCCGCTGTGGGTAAATGCAAGGTGAGCTCGGAGAACTGGCAGTGGGGAAGAAAGAAGTGTTGCTGGAGGCTCAACCTGAAAAAGTGCAACGGGAGATATAGCTGAGGCTCGTTATTGGCTTGTATTTGCACTACATAAACTTGGAAGCCAATTTCATAGAACATGCCTAGAAACAAGCTTCAGTCTGTTACAAGGCTTGCTAAAGCACCCTGGTTCTGCTTAAGGCATTTTAGGGGAAAATAATTTACATGTTCTAAAGTTTGAGTACTTCTGGTGAATTATGAAGACTAGTTACCAGCCATATGTTCAAAGAACTTGAATGGTTTTTTTTAATTATAAGAATTATCCATGCTTGATATGAAAAGAAGAAAGTCAAACAGAACAGAGTCGAATGAAGTCAAATGTCAGCCTCCTGTTCCTTCCTCACTCCCTCTTCCACACTCAATGGGCTCAATGTACACAGTTTCTTGGAGGATATGCTTCTACGCATTTTGGAAGCACATACACATTTATCCTTTTAGAAATACAAATAGAATTATACTTTACATAATGATTGTATGACTTGCTTTTTTCATTTAACTCTAAATTATGGCTATCATTCTTTATCAATTCAGATTTACCTCATTCTTTTTTATTATTTATTACTTTTTTTGAGACAGAGTCTTACTCTGTTGCCCAGGCTGGAGTGCAGTGGCTCGATCTCAGCTCACTGCAATCTCTGCCTCCTAGGCTCAAGTGATTCTCTTGCCTCAGCCTCCTGAGTAGCTGAAATTACAGGCGCCTGCCACCATGCCCGGCTAATTTTTGTATTTTTAGTAGAGGTGGGTTTTCGCCATGTTGGACAGGCTGGTTTTGAACTCCTGATCTCAGGTGATCCACCCGCCTCGGCTTCCCAAAGTGCTGGGATTACAGGTGTGAGTTACCCCGCCCCGCCCCAGAAGGATTTTTTTTTTTTTTTTTTTTTGAGACGGATTCTGGCTCTGTGGCCCAGGCTGGAGTGCAGTGGCCGGATCTCAGCTCACTACAAGCTCCGCCTCCCGGGTTTATGCCATTCTCCTGCCTCAGCCTCCCAAGTAGCTGGGACTACAGGCACCCGCCACCTCGCCCGGCTAGTTTTTTGTATTTTTTAGTAGAGACGGGGTTTCACCGTGTTAGCCAGGATGGTCTCGATCTCCTGACCTCGTGATCCGCCCGTCTTGGCCTCCCAAAGTGCTGGGATTACAGGCTTGAGCCACCACGCCCGGCCGGATTTTTTTTTTAAATCTTTTAAATTTTTTAGAGACAGGGTCTTGCTTTGTTGCCCAGGCTGTTCTGAAACTCCTGGCCTCAAGTCATCCTCCCTTTTAGCCTCCCAAAGTGCAGGGATTACAAACATAAACCACTGTGCCTGGCCTTCAATATTTTTTAATGTAAAAAAATGAAAGTAATAAGCTGGGAATGGTGGCAGGTACCTGCAGTCCTAGCTACTGGAGAGGCTGAGGTGGGAGGATGGCTTGAGCCCTCCTACAAGATCAGCTTAGCAACAGACCAAGTCCTTGTCTCTAAAAAAAATTAAAATAAATGATTAAAAAAGTGAAATCACTAAGCCACAATTTCTTAAGGTGAGTTTACTGGTGTTTATTATTATCCCCCTCAGCCTATGTACACATTGATTTGTTTTTCTAAGACTAGCCGAGCGGGCACAAAAGAACCAGCGGGTAGGCAAGAGTAGGAGCAAAACTGCAAGTTTATTTTGGTCACTTAAGGTGTGGGTAAGAGGTCTGTCCGCCTCAGGCAAAGAAGGCCCACAGAGTACGCCTCCATGGGGCTCTCGGGCGGGGTTCCTGCAGTCCTGACATCCCGACAGGAGTGGGACTGGAGGAATGCTGCGTGGGACCCTGGCCAAGAGCGGCTTTTCTAGGAGTGGGCGGGCAATAGGCGGGGCACGGGCGTATCGGGGGCGTTCCCCAGCTGCCACCAGGTAAATCTTGGTCTCTTCGGATTGACCTCACCTGGCACATGCCCAGTTGATCTGCACCTTCCCGGGTGCCGGCTGCATTTTCGCGGGCGCGGGAAGAGTTGGTGGGGGGGAAGAAGAACCCGGAAGTGCACCATCTTGCCTCCCTTCGTCCAAACACACATAATGTATATTCTTTTGTCTATGCCAAATTTTTATAATTTTAAAAAATGAAATAAAAGATATTAGAATAATACTAAAACTTTTTCAAATCATGGATTGAAGAAGCTCTCTCTAACATGGCAGGAAATCCAGACACCATAAAGGAAAAAACACCAATAAATTTTACTGCATAAATATTTTACATCTCTATCAGGTATAAAAACACCATAGCAATGCAAGAAACAGGCAGACTGGCCGAGCGCGGTAGCTCACGCCTGTAATCTCAGCACTTTGGGAGGCCGAGACGGGTGGATCACGAGGTCAAGAGATCGAGACCATCCTGGCTAACATGGTGAAACTCCGTCTCTACTAAAAAATACAAAAAAAAAAAAAAAAAAACTAGCCGGGCAAGGTGGCGGGCGCCTGTAGTCCAGCTACTCAGGAGGCTGAGGCAGGAGAATGGCGTGAACCTGGGAGGCGGAGCTTGCAGTGAGCCGGGATCGTGCCACTGCATTCCAGCCTTGGCGACAGAGCAAGACTCCGTCTCAAAAAAAAAAAAAAAAAAAAGAAACAGGCAGACTGGGGAGAAACATCTTCAACACGTATAAGCAAGGGCTAACTTCTTTTTTTTTTTTTTTCCTTTGAGACATGGTCTCACTCTCGTCACCAGGTTGGAATGCAGTGGCACGCCTCAACCTCCCAGGCTCAAACCATCCTCCCACCTCGGCTTCCCAAGTAGCCTGGACTACAGGCATGTGCCATCACACTCAGATAATTTTTAAAATTTTTTGTAGAGATGGGGGGTCTCACTATGTTGCCCAGAGTGGTCTTGAATTCCTGGACTCAAAAAAAAAAAAAAAAATTAAATTAAAAAAATAAAAAAAATCCACCTGTGATTTTGGGGGTGGGGTGTGTTAGGAGTAATATGAATCTAGGAGGTGTGTTGTTGTTGTTTTTTGTTTTCCCATATGGCTATCTTGTTGTCCCAATATCATTTATTAAATAATCCCCATTTCCATCTTCTTTTTTTTTTTTTTTTTTTTGAGACGGAGTCTCCCTCTGTTGCCTGGGCTGGAGTGCAGTGGCCGGATCTCAGCTCACTGCAAGCTCTGCCTCCCGGGTTTATGCCATTCTCCTGCCTCAGCCTCCCGAGTAGCTGGGACTACAGGCGCCCGCCACCTCGCCCGGCTAGTTTTTTGTATTTTTTAGTAGAGACGGGGTTTCACCATGTTAGCCAGGATGGCCTTGATCTCCTGACCTCGTGATCCGCCCGTCTTGGCCTCCCAAAGTGCTGGGATTACAGGCTTGAGCCACCGCGCCCGGCCTCCAACTTCTTTTAATACAGCTCTGATGTGATATCTGTATGTTAAACAAAAAAATAACTTCTTACCTGTAGTAAGATACATAAAATAACAAAAGCCCTTGATATTTTCAGATTCAATAACTATTCAATAACTATTACTATTCAGTTACTTTTATTTACTTAATTCCCACTTTAAAAATATTGCTGAAAAGAGAATAAGGAAACTAAAAAATTTAGGGAAAAAAATCCCAGTCGGTATTTTATGTCTTTAATCTTCAGTTATTTAACTTCCATAAACCCCAGTTCCTTGACTTTTTTTTTTTTTTTTTTTTTTGAGACGGAGTCTTGCTCTGTCGCCCAGTCTGGACTACAGTGGCCGGATCCTCAGCTCACTGAAAGCTCCGCCTCCCGGGTTGACGCCATTCTCCTGCCTCAGCCTCCCGAGTAGCTGGGACTACAGGCGCCCCCCACCTTGCCCGGCTAGTTTTTTTGTTGTTGTTGTTGTATTTTTTAGTAGAGAAGGGGTTTCACCATATTAGCCAGGATGGTCTCGATCTCTTGACCTCGTGATCCACCCGTCTCGGCCTCCCAAAATGCTGGGATTACAGGCTTGAGCCACCGCGCCCCGCAGTTCCTTGCCTTTTAAAATGCAGATAATAAGCCAGGCTCAGTGGCTCATGCCTGTAATCCCAGCACCTTGGGAGGCCGAGGCAGGCGGATCACCTGAGGTCGGGAGTTCCAGTCCAGACTGAGCAACACGGAGAAACCCCGTCTGTACTAAAAATACAAAATTAGCCGGGCATGGTGGCACATCCCTGTAATCCCAGCTGCTCGGGAGGCTGAGGCAGGAGAATCGCTTGAACCCGGAGGCGGAGGTTGCAGTGAGCCGAGATCGGGCCATTGCACTCCAGCCTGGGCAAAAAGAGGGAAACTCTGTCTCAAAAAAAAAAAAAAAAAAAAAAAAA
>NC_045434.1:213098392-213117502 GCF_002776525.5 Piliocolobus tephrosceles
CACCCGTCTCGGCCTCCCAAAATGCTGGGATTACAGGCTTGAGCCACCGCGCCCCGCAGTTCCTTGCCTTTTAAAATGCAGATAATAAGCCAGGCTCAGTGGCTCATGCCTGTAATCCCAGCACCTTGGGAGGCCGAGGCAGGCGGATCACCTGAGGTCGGGAGTTCCAGTCCAGACTGAGCAACACGGAGAAACCCCGTCTGTACTAAAAATACAAAATTAGCCGGGCATGGTGGCACATCCCTGTAATCCCAGCTGCTCGGGAGGCTGAGGCAGGAGAATCGCTTGAACCCGGAGGCGGAGGTTGCAGTGAGCCGAGATCGGGCCATTGCACACCAGCCTGGGCAAAAAGAGGGAAACACTGTCCTAAAAAAAAAAAAAAAAAAAAAAAAAAAAAAAAGGAGATGATAATAACACACTTCATGGGGAGAAAAAGTGGGCTAAAGAATGTAACATGTTTCTTTTTTTTTTTTTTTTGAGACGGAGTCTCGCTCTGTCACCCAGGCTGGAGTGCTGTGGCGGGATCTCAGCTCACTGCAAGCTCCGCCTCCTGGGTTCACGCCATTCTCCTGCCTCAGCCTCCCGGGTAGCTGGGACTACAGGCGCCGCCACCTCGCCCGGCTAGTTTTTTTTTTTTGTAGTTTTTAGTAGAGATGGGGTTTCACCGTGTTAGCCAGGATGGTCTCATCTCCTGACCTCGTGATCCGCCCGTCTCAGCCTCCCAAAGTGCTGGGATTACAGGCTTGAGCCACCGCGCCCGGCGAATGTAACATGTTTCTTAGGGCACTGGGAACATAGTAAGCTTTCAATCAGCAGTTTAATAGTTGTTCTTATTATGAAGATTATTTTACTACATTATCAGCTTCTCAGATCCTTGGAAGGAGGTCCATTACTCTCCGGCTTTATGACTGGACCACAATTCTTGCATGGGACTGTTACAGTTAAATGGGTTTAGTTTGCTAATTTTGTGGTCTGATACCATATATTATGCTTCGTAATTACGTGGCATTTCTAAACTTCTAAATTTACATTTTTATGGATAAATGAAAATGACAGCCAATCCCTAATACCACAGTAAATGTTATTTCCTAACGTGGAGAGCTTCTCTCCTTCCTGCTGGATGGCAGTGCATTGCCCATTTGTCTACCACAGAGCTGAATCTTTATTGGAAATAATGCTCCTGTAAGTTCAAGACCAGCCTGGGCAACATAATGAAACTCCATCTCTACTAAAATTACAAAATTAGTCGGGCGTGGTGGCACACACCTGTAATCTCAGCTATTCAGGAGGCTGAGGCAGGAGAATCACTTGAACCGAGGAGGTGGAGGTTGCAGTGAGCTGAGATCCTGCCACTGCAGTCCAGCCTGGGCAACAGAGCGAGACTCTGTCTCAAAAGAAAAAAAAAAAGGAAAAAACAACAAGAAAAGGAAAGAATGCTCTTGTAGATAAGAGATTTTCATGGAAACTGAAGCCATCTAACTGATATACTTTATCCCTCATCATTTCCAAACAGTAAGTCAAATAGCTCTATCCATATGTAGAATGTTGGAAGTAGTTTATTGAATTTATCAGGTTTTAAAATTCAGTTCTCACATTATCAGATATATAAAGAGATATTAACTAGTTTCCCCATTTCATAACTCCAGCAACGAGGATTTTTCTTGCTGAAAGTTACTCAGAAAGGTGATGGCAAGGATCTATCGCTTTCTTTCTTTTCTTTTTTTTAGATCTCTTGGGTCATAGTCCAATAGCATCTGTTAGTCCAAATTATTCTTTAAAGAATAATTGAATGTGGGAATTATAATCTGAATAGATATTCCAAGGATAAAATTATCACTTCATTTGAAATAGATGAGTGAATTATTTTGTGCTACGTTTTCTACCCCTTATTTTATTTTATACAGACCTTAACTCCTTCGGGAAGAGTGTATGGTATAAGGACACCAATAAGCATTTACAGAGTATTAACAAACCAACATTAGGTTGATGATTCACCCTGGATTCGTGCCAGGCTCTGTGACAGAACTCAATAAACATGATGTGTATTTCAAAAATTGCTAATCATAATTGAAATTTCCAAACCCCTCAATCCCATAAATTACATTAACTAGAATATGTTCATTTGGCCTGCCCCTACTCCCTTTACAGCATGATAGACCCTGTGATTTTCGGGCTTTCGGGAGGTGGGACACAATACTTTATTCTTCAAAGAAAAAGAGGTGATGTTTGGTCTTTTCTCTTTTTAGATTTTTTTTCACACTTACCCTATAGAGTTGTACACTGCTTTCTAAAATCCCTTCTGTACCTGTACAGTCTCTTCTTTATGTCTTCACGACACTTTTTATTCTTTTCAAATAAGCAGTGCGACTTATCACTTTTTTCTTTCTTAATTCATCTTTTGTCATGTACACTATTTGAAAGATATTATCAGCTGCTCATCAGAATTTCCAAAGAGTCCGTATGCGAATCGTTTACACCCACTCTGTAGCCCGCAGGAACGTGGATCCGCGTCCTAACGACTGAAAAGGCCAATTAAGACCCGGGTAACAGCAGGAGCAACTGGACTCCCGCCCACCCCAACCGGGACCTGCCCGCCCAGCCAGCCCGGCCCCGCCCGGGGGGGCGCGTGGGGCGGTCCTGGAGTGCGGCGGGCGGCGGCGGAGGGCCGGTCTCGCACTCTCACAAAGACGCGCCCCCGTCGGGAGCCCAGCCCACCGCCTCGGGCCGCCGCCTGCAGCGCGCGCCCTGCAGCCCCAAGCCGCGGCGTTGTCAAGGCTTGGCCTCCCCCAGCCTTCTTCTCTGCTCATTTTATTAAAAAGATTAAAAAAAAAAAAAAAAAAAAAAAAAAAAAAAAAAAGAAAAGAGATCCCGCCTTCTCCGCCCGCCCTCCGCCTCCCATTGGCCGGGCCCAAGGACGCGTCACGCCGCGCTGCGCCAATGGGGAGGTGCGATACTGCGAGGTGGGCCGGGCCCGAGCGGGGAGTGGGCGGCGGGTCGGTGCAGCAGCTCCGCCGCGGCTCCGCCACCATCGCGGAGGTGCCGCTGCTCCCACAGACGCTCGCGAGCAACCCTCCGCGCTCCGGACTCTTCTCAGCCTCCCGAACACCTCGAGACGCTCGCCCCGCTGGGCCTCGGTCCCCGCCTCCTCCCCCCTCCTCTTCCCCTCTCTCGCTCCCCACATTGTCTCTGCCTCATTTTCTCTCCTAGTTGAGGATTAAAAAAAAAAATCACCATCATCCTCAGGAGCCCCCTCGCCCTCGGAAAACAAAACCAGACATGATCCTGGGCTCCCGCTTCTGAAAGATCTGCCCGACCGAGGAGGAGGGAACCTAGGTTCAAGTCGCAGGAAAGGTCACGGCAGGGAAGCCCCCTCAGCCCCTCCGCGTCGCTTCCCCGCGGGCCGCCCCTCTCGGCCCTTGGCCCCGCAGCCTCCGCGCGGCCTCCCGCCCCGTCCCCACCACTTTCCCCGGAGCTGGGCCGCGAACACCTCTCTATTGATGGTGTAGCGCTTTAGGGGAAGGTAAGTCTCCAACTTGCCCGCGCCGGGTCGTGTGCTCTTTTTTGGCCCCTCGTCCTGGAGGGTCGGCCGTGAAAGCAGTCATTCGCCCGGGGGGAGGCAGGAAGAAAAGGCTGGGGTCGAAGCCGAAGTCGAGGGGAGCCGGACGAGGGCAGGGCACTTCTTTGGTCATGTCCGGGCCAGGTGACCGTTCCTGCGTGCCTTCTGACCCCTGCTCTCTCTTGGCCTCTTATTCATGCTCTTGTTGTACTTGTTTGAGGTTAAACTATTTCATGTGACTAAATTATTGGCTGAAACTGGAAGAGAAGGAAGTCAAGGACTGGAACTGTGAATTTCTTGAATGTGGATTTCGGGGTGCTAGGGGGAGGACTTTATTATTAAAGTATCATTTTCTCATTAGGGGGGAGATTTCCTCTTTGTGCTCCCAATCTCTAGTTCTCAGCTGTATGTGATTAGAAAATCAGGAAACCCAAAGTCACTTGCAGCAGAATGGAATTCTTACTATCCTGTTTTAGTTCTGCTCTCTGAAGGAGGGTGGCTTCTATTTATCATTAATTTTTAAGGTGATGGAAGGATTCGTAGTTTTACATAGGATGATGTGTGTATGTGTGTCTGTTGGAAAGGGGGAAAAGTGTTGCAGGCTTCCTTTGAAACTGGTTGCTTGAGAAGTTGTTGAAAGGAAAACAAAATGATTCATTGTTGAATTGTCATTTTCCTCTGTCTCTTTTCCAAGGTTTGCTTACAATTTTTCTGGATTACAGACTTCAAACATTGATTTCAGCAAAATGTGTCCTTGAGAAATTGGGTGCTTTAAATGTTTCAGTATGTGTTGCTATTTTAAGGTACATTTAGAAAGTAGTTTTGTATGAATCCTGAAATAGCCGTCTTCAAAGCAATTTTTTAAACGCAAAAAAAGCTAACTAGTAAGAGGACGAACTTGGTGAATTACAAAACGGACATTTTAATATAGCAGGAATTGATGCACCGAAGATTTGAGACAGTTTTCATAATTGCTTTCCATTTAAAGAGGGACCTTTTTGTCTAGTGTACACTGGTCTCTTTAGTCTCAGTCTGTTGGGGGAGGGGAGAGAAGCTGGATCTATACTATAATAAAATCATCTTTGGGTTGATATTTTGTTCCATGGATTTGCTTGTTGTGTTAATACTACTGTAAATTAGCAACCAGTTTTGATTTTGATGGCCTGGGATGGGTGGAAAACTGGCTTGCAGCTCTCCCTGTTGTTGTTGAGGTCGAAGGGAAAAGAGGCAGAGGCAGACAGACACACACATACACGCACACACACACATACACACACAATACCAAGCTGAGGGCTCATTGTTCTTCCATACACACGTTCATTCTCTCTCTCCCATATTTGGGACTAGGTTTGCACAGACAAACACAGCTCTTTTTGGGAGAGAAGAGAGAAGATGGGGGAAGGGAGGGTGCTTTTCTGTTTCAGCTTTCTTCCACCCATGTCATGCCTGGCCTTTTTTGCAACCTTGTGAGGTAGAAGAGTGCATTGGAAACTAAAGGACACTCAAAAACATGTTCAGAGACTCCTCTTCTCTCTGCCTCCCTTTCTTTCCTTTGCAGCCCTGGTTTCTGCTGCTCTTTCTTTTTTGTGTATGTAAAGATAAAATTCCTCTTTATATGCTGTGGCCTTATGTTCAGCTCTCATTGCTTTCGTATTTCTCATTGACCCTGATTTTGTTGGGGACAGTGATTTGTTCACTTGACTCTTAGTAGTGAATGTGAGCAGAGTCTTTCTAGGTAGAAATAAATTTTATTGGTTAATATTATAAAGATTGTGTTGAGGTTAATATTTAACAAGATGATGTTTGCATGTTTTTAGTGGTGTGATGTGTCAGGTTTGCTGGCAATTGAGCTGTCAATGTTGTTTTTGTAAATAAGGGTTATAAGAAAAGATCTGGCTTTCTGTTTAGGGGGCTCCTTTGAATACTGGACAGGGAATAGGCTAGTCCACCTGCGGTAAACCCAGCTGTGGCCCAAGGATGGAGGTTGGTGTGAATACATGTGGGTTGCAGAATAGCACCTTCTACTGGTTAATTGCTTGGAAAGACCCAGACGAACAGGGTGGGGGAGGGGATTAACGGCTGAGGCTTAATGATTTTCTTTTAAGCACAGTTGTTGTGCCTTTCTGCAAATGCCACTTCCCCGAGCTGCTAATACAGATGTCCTTTGACAGGCACGGTTGCATTGAGGCATTATTATGTTATTGGTTGTGCCTCGACATTAATTTGTTCTGTTACCAGAAGTATTTACACTTTGTGACTTCCCAGGACTCCTTTGAATTGGTACCTTCTCATCTTTTATGAGACAATTTCTTTTGAAATATTACACAAGAGGGTTTTCTGTTCCCAGTATTGGAAACCATATACACCAGCAGTCTTTCAAAAAAGTTTTTAGTATCATTAATAAAAAATCAAACCTACTCTATGGAAAGTAAAATTGTAGCACTGGACAGAGGTTTTTCTCGAGATTTAACCCAGGTAGAGGGGTAGAGGAGGAGTTGAGGGAGGGAAATCTCACTAAAATCGGCAATTTTGCAAATGTAGTAGCCTTGCATTGCAGTAGTGTTGTTTTCAGTAGTCCTATAAAGTCTGATAGGGTGACTTATTGTATGGATTAGATAAAAATAAAATAAAATTGGAAGCCAGAGAAAATGTGAAATGAGGGTGTACACGGATTAACATACAAGAGGGTCGAATTGCTGCCCAAAGGCTTGTAAACTAAGGTACAGTTTCAGAGATAATCTTAATAAATGCTTAATAAATGTCTCAAAAGGATTTTTATTTTCACAAATCCTAACCCCTCTCAGTTGTTCTAATGTAATGAACTATTAGAGAGGTTTGCAGTGGTAAAGGGGACTGGGTGTGTAGGATAAACATCTGTTCCAGACTGACTGCTTCTAGAAATGTGACTTCTGATTCACTTTACTTTCAAAACTTCAAGAGTAATCTCTAAAGTTGTGTATCTTTTACAATGAAATGTGAACAGTTCAAATGTATTATTTTCTCAGTGGGAGTGGATTCAGGGGATTTCAGTTCAATGTATTCTCCATCAGTGTTTTGTCACAAGGAAACTAGAACTGAGAACCAATTCAGGACAGAAAGGTAATCCAAATCAAGAAATAAAATGTACCAGTTGCCTTTTCAACTTTGATTTACTGGTCAGTCAAAAACGCTTTTAAAAAATAAGACAGTAAGGCCTTGTGCGGTGGCTCACGCCTGTAATCCCAGCACTTTGGGCGGCCAAGGTGAGTGGACCACTTGAGGTCAGCAGTTGGAGACCAGCCTGGCCAACACGGTGAAACCTCGTCTCTACTAAAAATACAAAAATTAGCTTGGCACTTTGGTGCGTGGCTGTAATCCCAGCTACTTGAGGGGCTGAGGCATGATAATTGCTTGATCTCAGAGGCAGAGGTTATAGGGAGCTGAGATCGGCACCACTGCACTCCATCCTGGGTGACAGAGTGAGACTTTGTCTCAAAAAAAAAAAAAAAAAAAGAAAAAAAGAAATAGGACAGTAAACGCTGTCAGGTCCTGAAATAATTATGTGTAATATTGAACAGATACTGGACAGAAATGTGCCAGGTGCTGTAAAAACACACATATAAGAATATAATCTGTACCCTTCTAAAAACCTGTATATGCTGAGTATGATAATGGATTTAGTAAGCATTCATTACTTAAAAATTAGTTTCAAATCTCAGTGATCAAAAAACAATTTAAGTAGTAAAATAAGTTGGAATACCAAGTTCTTTTGGGAGTAGTATGCTTTCCTACTAAACTGCTTTTGGCAGCTACTTTTGCAGTTGATTTAAAGGTTAAGATAGCAGAAAATTCAAATGTTTAAGTGAGTCATTAGTGTAACCTAGCTGTGAACTTTGTTACACACACACACACACACACACACACACACACATCCATCCTGAAAGAAAAACTGTTGTTTTACATAATCAGTTTCTGATAATGCTGTGCTCTAGTTAATCACAGGATTTCTTTTTTTACTACCAGGAATTCCTCTTGAATCATATTTAAGTGATTGTTGAATCATATTTGTGTGATTGGTATCCTGATAATTATTCTGGAGTTGAAACTTTCCTTGTCCTATTTGTGTGATTTTGGTGAGCCTGTTGGCTTATGTTTGGTTTCTTGTCTAACAGAGTTATAGTTGGTGTTTTTTTTTTTTTTTAAATAATGGAGGAGAAATGAGCATTTTAAATATGTGTTAGAACATTGTTAAGATTGCATAGACCAATTTAATGAGCATTTGAACACAAATAACTCAAGCTCAAATACTAAATATATTTACTAGCTTCGAGTTTGGGTTGGAATTGTGATTTGTATGGCTAACTTGTTGGTGTACCAAGTAATATAAGATATACTGTGTGTCTGTACATTAGGTAACTAGGTCAGAGGGTACAGTTAATATAAGATGTTTTTTTTTTTTGATAAAGTGACCTGTTTGTGCCAGTGTAAAATTATTACTATTATTATTTTTTGAGATGGAGCTCGCTCTGTCGCCCAGGCTGGAGTGTGATGGCACGATCTTGTCTCATTGCAACCTTGCCTCCCGGGTTCAAGCAATTCTCCTGCCTCATTCTCCTGAGTAACTGGGATTACAGATGTGTGCCACCACACCTGGCTAATTTTTGTATTTTTAGTAGAGATGGGGTTTTACCATGTTGGCCAGGCTAATCTTGAACTCCTGACCTCAAGTGATCCACCTGCCTTGGCTTCCTAAAGGGCTGGGATTACAGGCGTGAGCCACTGTGCACGGCGTATTTTCAATTGGTAAAATTTGCCAGTATGTCAGCAAGTGTGAGCAATATGTTTAACTGTGAAAATTTTCCTTATATGGTTAGGTTATAAAAGGATGTGACCTCTAATTCATAAACCACTCGGTATTTGAGGAATCCTCATAGCCTATTTGTCTTGGGTTTTTGCATTGGAAGTCGAAGCCATGGGTTGTATCTTAATTTTGAAGTAGTTATACACATGACTTTTAAGGACTTTGGTTAGGCTGTTTTTCATTGCAAGGAACAGGAAGTCTTCCAAGTCATCTCAAGTTGGGGAAAAGTAGAACAGAAATTTAAGCCATACAAGTCAGGCCTCACCTAGGAACAAACACCCCGGTTCCGCAGTGCCTCATACATACTGGAATACTGTCAGGGATATGGATCCCACCCAGCTTTAGCAACCAGATGCCTTGTTGCCTCCTCAGCAGGAGAAGTTTGTGGCGCCTTACCCTAGTGCCACGGCCCTGTATATGAGTGTCCAGGCTGTGTGTTGCAATAAATATACCACCCTAAGGGGGACAGTATTGACATTGTTGGCCTGGACTGACTTTAAAAGAGAGCTTGTGAGGAAGCATGGCTGTGCAGCATCTTTAGACAGTCCTGAAGCAGCAGGGCAGAACTCCTGCTACAAAATAACCCATTCTAGCTCACACAGCCATGAACACATTCAGCAGAGCATGCATGGACACTTTCATTGGCACCTACATATGTTCCCTAGGCTCCCAGAAGTCTAATTTTTTTTTTTTTTTTTTTTTTTGAGACGGAGTCTCGCTCTGTCGCCCAGGCTGGAGTGCAGTGGCTGGATCTCAGCTCACTGCAAGCTCCGCCTCCCGGATTTACGCCATTCTCCTGCCTCAGCCTCCTGAGTAGCTGGGACTACAGGCACCCGCCACCTCGCCCGGCTAGTTTTTTGTATTTTTAGTAGAGATGGGGTTTCACCGTGTTAGCCAGGATGGTCTTGAACTCCTGACCTCGTGATCCACCCGTCTCAGCCTCCCAAAGTGCTGGGATTACAGGCTTGAGCCACCGCGCCTGGCGTCTAATTCTTTTTTGAGAGAGGGTCTCGTTCTATTGTTCAGGCTGGAGTGCAGTGACATGAGCATGGCTCACTGCAGCCTTGAACTCCTGGGCTCAAGTTATCTTTCCTTCTTGGCCTCCCAAGTAGCTGGCACTGGGACTAGAGGTGTGCACCACTACACCTAGCTAATTACATTTTTGTAGAAATCAAGTCTTGCCATGTTGCCCAGGCTGGTCTTGAAGTCCTAGGCTCTAACAATCCTCCCGCCTTGGCCACTCAAAGTGCTAGAATTACAGGTGTGAGCCACCATGCCCAGCCAAAGGTCTGATTCTTTGACCTTTGTCCTGCTTCTAGGGTGGGGAGCAAGGGAGTACAGTGATGGAGGCACTCAGTGTGTGTGGGGTGAGTACAGTTCAGGGGGAGTGTGAGCAGATGAGCATGTCTGTTGGTTTGAACTGCCTGGGGAGGCACTGGAAATCTTCTCTGGCAGGACCTGGCTATGCTGGGAAAGTATATCCACCCAAGTGGATTCTAGGCATGAGCCACTGCATCTGGCGGCTATTGTTGATTTTGATAGCTTATTAGAATAAGCTTGTTTTCCTTCAAGAGACTTCATTGTCATAACTCATAGTCAGTTATGATCCTTTTTTTAGGTGGTATCACTTTATTACGTTTGTCTTATTCTCCTTAATTTTCTGTGACTCTACCATCTACTGACTACCTGCCTACCTACCTGCCTACCCAAGTCAGTGTTTCCCAAACTGTATTTATGGCTTACTAATATGCTGCAAGTATTTTAAGTGTGAGGTGAAATAAGTTTATAATGCACATGAGCTCTTTAAAGCCTCAGAAACATTTTATACTATAGAGGGTTTTTGTTTTTCATTTTCCTCCTTTACCCCAAAGACTACCTGTTTCTTTCTCATGAGATACTCATGGGATAGATATTACTATTCTAGTTTAATAGAACAGTTTGAGATGCACCTGTAAAATTAATTTTTTTAAATTAAAATTTAAATATTTTGAGGAAAGGTCTTGCTTTGTCATCCAGTCTGGAGTGCAGTGGCACAATCTCTGCTCACTGCAGCCTTGAACCCCCGGTCTCAAATGATCCTCCTGCCTCAGCCTTCCGAGTAGGTGGGACCATAGGCATGCGCCACCACACCCAGCTAATTTTTGTATTTTTTGTAGAGACAGAGTTTTGCCATGTTGCCCAGGCTGGTCTTGAACTTCTCAGCTGAAGTGATCTACCGTCATTGGTGTCCCAAAGCGTTGGGATTACAGGCATGAGCCACTATGTCCCGATGTATTTTATTTGACAATAACTTTAGGCTCACGCCTGTAATCCCAGCACTTTGGGAGGCCGAGACAGGCAGGTCACCTGAAGTCAGGAGTTCAAGACCAGCCTGACCAACATGGTGAAACCCCGTCTCTACAAAAATAAATTAACTGGGCATGATGGCGGATACCTATAATCCCAGCTACTCAGGAGGCTGAGGTGGAAGAATCGCTTGAACCCGGGAGGCGGATGTTGCAGTGAGCAGAGATCGTGCCACTGCAATTCAGCCTGGGGAACAGAGTGAGACTCCATCTCAAAAAAAAAAAAAACTTTAAAAATGTTTGTATTATTTTGTTTGAAGGGAGGAGTATCAAATAATTTTTTTGCAGGCAGGAGTATCAAATAATTTGTAGATTTATTAAGTTTAATTAATTAGCTAAATAATTACTTTAGAGACAAGGTCTCACTGTCCAGCTCAGGCTGGAGTGCAGTGGCATGATCACAGCTCACTGCAACCTTGACCTCCCAGGCTCGAGTGATTCCCGTCTCAGCTTCCTGTGTAGCTAAGACTACAGGCGCATGCCACCACACCTGGCTAAAAAAGTTGTTGTAGAGATGGTGTCTTATTATGTTGCCCAGGTTGGTCTCAAACTCCTGGACTGAGTCATCCTCCTGCCTTGGTCTCCCAGTGTTGGGATTACAGGCATGAGCCACCAATGCCAGTCTGGATTTATTTTAAAACTGCCACAGTAGTTCAGAGGAGAGAGATGTGACATCTGAAAAATGGTTTTCCCCTTGATTAGTTAGTTGTTAATACCCTGAAGCAATGCTTTACTTTGACTGGAACATAGTTGCTGGTTCTTAGAGGAGAGTGACATGACCAAAACCTCATGTTATTCATCTTCCCTGTCTGTGTTGAGATGGCTTTTGTTTCCTATCTTCTTTCTATTCTTACATCAGAGTTAATCTGTTTCATTTAAAACTGTGCTCATGGCCAGGCGCGGTGGCTCATGCCTGTAATCCCAACACTTTGGGAGGCCAATGTGGGCAGATCACCTGAAGTCAGGAGTTTGAGACCATCCTGGCCAACATGGTTAAACCCCATCTCTATTAAAAATACAAAAATTAGCTGGGTGTGATGGTGGGTGCCTGTAGTCCCAGCTACTCGGGAGTCTGAGGCAGGAGAATCTCTAGAACCCAGGAGGCAGAGGTTGCAGTGAGCCAAGATTGCGACACTGCACTCTAGCCTGGGTGACAGAGTGAGACTCTGTCAAACAACAACAACAACAACAACAACAACAACAACGACGACGAACTGCTCAGGACACAGTGTCTGAAGTTTTTTTGGTTTGGCCACTTCTATTTTCTACCACTTAAATACCTTTTCTTCAATTCTTGTTACAACCTTCTCACTCATTTGATCACTTCATATCTTGTATTAATGTTTATTACTTGCATTTATATTTTAGAGCTAATTATGTTCTCTTTATTAGATTATACATCTCTTGAAGGCAGAAAGTTTTCCTTTGACTACAGCAGTATATGTGCTCACACTTAGAATTAGATGTATTCGGCCGGGCGCGGTGGCTGAAGCCTGTAATCCCAGCACTTTGGGAGGCCGAGATGGGTGGATCACAAGGTCAGGAGATCGAGAGCATCCTGGCTAACACGGTGAAACCCCGTCTCTACTAAAAAAATACAAAAAACTAGCCGGGCGAGGTGGCGGGCGCCTGTAGTCCCAGCTACTCGGGAGGCTGAGGCAGGAGAATGGCATAAACCCGGGAGGCGGAGCTTGCAGTGAGCTGAGATCCGGCCACTGCACTCCAGCCCGGGCGACAGAGTGAGACTCCGTCTCAAAAAAAAAAAAAAAAAAAAGATGTATTCTGAAAAACACATTTTATTGACTCTAAGATGCTATCATTTGTAAAATGCACCATTATTTTATATACTGCTAAGAATGAAAAAAATGCTGCCAGTTAACCTCTGCAAGACCTTTCCTAATTCCAGTGGTATACAAATGTAAAACAAGCATTATGAGTCTTAGTTGCAATATGGTCCATCTATTTAGGCTGACTTTCTTTTCACAACTGTCTGTTCCCTGGAAATGTCTGAAGAAAGATTTTAAAGCAGATTATTTTCTTTCATAGGAACAGTATTATAGGTTGCGTTCTTGCCTAAGGATTTAGCATGAAAAATCTTAGCTACAGCCAACAAAGATGCTACCATAAACCTAATTATAATTAAACTATGTTCTAGTTCCTATGGAGTAGGTATAATTATTATGTATTTTGGTTTGTAATATATGTTGTATATCTATAGTATACACATACCACCCTACTATATTATCATTTTGATCTAAAATGTGCTGGGTTTATGTTAAATATTGATATTCTTAATGATTCTATCCATTAACTTCTCCCTCAGTACTTCTTTTTTTTTTTTAAGACGAAGTCCCACTCTGTTGCCCAGGCTGGAGTGCAGTGGTGTGATCTCAGCTCACTGCAAGCTCCGCCTCCTGGATTCACACCATTCTCCTGCCTCAGCCTCCCGAGTAGCTGGGACTACAGGCACCCGCCACCACGCCCAGCTAATTTTTTGTATTTTTTAGTAGAGACGGGGTTTCACTGTGTTAGCCAGGATGGCATTGATCTCCTGACCTCGTGATCCTCCCGCCTTGGCCTCCCAAAGTGCTGTGATTACAGGCGTGAGTCACCGCGCCCAGCCCTTCCTCAGTACTTCTTTAACACCAGTTTGGTCCAGCCTAGAAGTTTGAAAATCTCTCTCTTGAGATGCAGATCTGTGTTGTCTTTGGCCTCCTTGAATATCCTTTTGGCCCTAAGTTTCAGAACTTACCAAGCTGTAGTATTTGCCTGCCATTAACTATTATGCTATTGCAGAAAAGTTGTTAAGAGCTCTAAACTCAATCTGCAGCCCACTGCTTATTAACTCTGTGACTTCAGGCAGGTTATTTACCTTTCTGGGTTTCAGTTTCCTCATCTGTAAAATAGAGATAATAATACTCGTGGGTTTGTTGTGAGGGCCAAAGTAATTAATTCATATAAAGTATTTAAAAAAGTCTCTGGCACATAGTAAATGGTCAATAAATATTAGCCTGTTTTTATTATTGTTATTGTCATCCAGAGATCTAGCTTTGCAGTATGTTCTCTTTGTTATTTATAATAATCAGGAGATCTGCAGGAGATAATGGGTGAACACCAGATGGTTTGAATAAATTCTCTTTGAAGTATCAATTCTAAAATGTTTGCTATTCCTTGAATATAGGAAATGCTAAAAAACAATATGTGATTAAATACCAAGTGAATAGAGTAATAGTACATTTTGAAGTTTGGGGTGTTAATAAATGATCAGAATGTTATGGCTTAGCTGTTCCTCTTATTTATTATGTTCCTGAAGGATTCAGTCAGTATTGTGGACTCTTGACTCAATCAGATTAGTGTTCCATCCTCTTAGAGCGATTCAGGAAGGAAGGCGATTGAGGGAGAGAGCAAGACGTCTTGCTGGTCCGGCTTCAAATCTCTGGTGAGGTTGATGTAGTGGTCTCTGAGGAATAACTAAAATTATTTGGCTGTCTACCGAAGCAACCCTACCTTCTAACATTTTTCAGGATAGTCCCTGGGACTGCGGGGGTGGGGGGTGGCGGAACTGCAAAGTAGTTTTCAAATTTAAGGATAAGGCTAGATGTGGTGGCTCACAACTGTAATCCTAGTGCTTTGGGAGGTCAAGGCAGGAGGATCACTTGAGACCAGGAGTTTGAGACCAGCCTGGGCAATGTAACAAGACCCCTGTCTCTGTCAAAAAGATTAAAAATTAACCAGGCGTGGTAGCACGTGCCTATAGTCCTAGCTACTTAGGAGGCTGAGGCGGGAGGATTGTTTGAGCCTGCAAGGTCAAGGCTGCAATGAGCCAAGATTGTGCCATTGCTCTCCAGCTTGGGAGACAGAGTGAGATCCTGTCACAACAACAGAATTCAAGGATAAGAGAAGCCCATAAGGTACAATTAGGGAAAGATATGTTGTGATAAATAAGATTTGCCATGTGGAGAACTGACCCACCATCAATGATGGCTGCTATGGCATTTTGGTAAGATGCCGATGCTAATTTTGGTAACAGCAGTGTCATCTTTGGGGAATATGGTTATGTGTGATTATATTAGCAGAGCAAAGCTGAAGTCTACTCATATTGTACTCTCATATTGCAGCCTGAAGCAAGAATATGACAGCAGGGGAGTGATGAACTTGGAGGCTAGAGAAGAGGGAGGCAGAGGGTTTCACTCAGCTTCTACAGCCTTGGCTGCATTGATGCTGGCTTGTAAACTCCCGTAGGAAGAGGCCCGTCATCTGCTTTGGTCACTTCAGTGCACCTTTCATGCGAGGAGTATAGTAGGTATTCATTTGTTAAACGAATGAATAATATTACCGTATGGTATTATTGAGGTAGAGATAAGGGAGATTCGGCTTAATCGCTTGACCCCAAGGCATACTTAGGAAGTTGTTATTATTATTTTTTGAGATGGAGTCTCCCTCTGTCACCAGGCTGGATGATCTCGGCTCACTGCAAACTCTGCCTCCCGGACTCAAGCCATTCTCCTGCCTCAGCCTCCCAAGTAGCTGGGATTACAGGCGATCACCACCATGCCTGGCTAAATTTTGTATTTTTAGTAGAGACGGGGCTTTGCCATGTTGGCCAGGCTGGTCTTGATCTCCTGACCTCTGGTGATCCGCCCACCTCTGCCTCCCAAAGTGCTGGGGGATTATAGGTGTGAGCCACTGCGCCTGGCCAAATAATTATTGATAATAACAATTTTATACCTCAAATATAGTGTAAAAAAAACATTTTAGAGCTTAGTTATTTGAATCATCAAAAATAAGTTTGTTGGCTGGGTGCAGTGGCTCACACCTATAATCCCAGCACTTTGGGAGATTGACATGGGTGGATTGCCTGAGGTCAGGAGTTTGAGACCAACCTGGCCAACATGATGAAACCACGTCTCTACTAAAAATACAAAAATTAGGCGGGCGTGGTGGCGAACGTTTGTAATCTCAGCTACTTGGAAGACTGACACAGGAGAATCTCTTGAACCTGGGAGGCAGAGGTTGCAGTGAGCTGAAATTGCACCATTGCACTCCAGCCTGGAAAGCAAGTGTGAAATTCCATCTCAGAAAAAAAAAATAGTTTGTTTATATATTTATTTTTGTTTTGTTTTGAGACGGAGTCTCACTCCTGTTGCCCAGGCTGGAGTGCAATGGCGTGATCTCGGCTCACTGCAACCTCTGCCTCCCAGGTTCAAGCGATTCTCCTGCCTCAGCCTTCTGAGTAGCTGGGACTACAGGCACGCTCCACCATGCCCGACTAATTTTTGTATTTTTTTTTTTTTTTTTGAGTTGGATTCTCACTCTTATCGCCCAGGCTAGAGCACAATGGTGCAGTCTCTGCTCACTGCAACCTCCGCCTCCTGGATTCAAGTGATTCTCCTGTGTCAGCCTCTCGAGTAGCTGGGACTACAGGCGCCAGCCACCATGCCTGGCTAATTTTTGTATTTTTAGTGGAGGTGAGGTTTCACCATGTTGACCAGGCTGGTCTGGTACTCCTGACCTCAGGTGATCCACCCGCCTCAGCCTCCCAAAGTGCTGGGATTACAGGTGAAAGCCACTGCACCTGGCTTAATTTTTGTATTTTTAATAGAGATGGGGTTTCATCATATTGGCTAGGCTGGTCTGGAACTCCTGACCTCAGGTGATCTACCAACCTCAGATTCCCAAAGTGCTGGGGTTACAGGGATGAGCTGTTGCGCCCGGCCCCCCCAAATGAGTTTATTTTAGTCCTAGTAAGTTTAAAATATGTATTCAAAATTATTTAATAGCTGAACATGGTGGCGGGCATCTGTAATCCCAGCTACTCAGGAGCCAGGACAATTGCTTGAACCTGGGATGCTGAGGCTGCAGTGAGCCACGGCACTGCAGCCTGGATGACAGAGCAAGACTCTGGCTCAAAACAAACAAACAAACCAAAGCAAAAAAAAAAAATCATTTGAAAGAGTAAAATTTAATAAATATAGTAGTCTTTCTCTATAATTTTGCCTTGTTTTAGATAGGATTAGATTCAGCAGTGAGTAGTAGAAACCAAAAATAACAATGGCTTAAACGAGATAGAAGTTTCCTTTCTTTCATGTATCTCATAGACAGTCCTGAACCAGTATGGTACCTTCATGCTCATTAGGGGACCCAGCCTTCAACATGTAACTCTTTCCTTTTAGTCAAAGGTGGCTTCTCCACTTTCTCACATTAGTTCTACATTCTCACCAGCAGGAAGGAGGAAAAGGCAAAAGCTGGGCATGCCCCCATCTTGTGAAGATACTTTCCAGAAATTGTACATATCGCTTCTGCTATGTCCCTTCGATTATAACAAGGTCACACATAACTGCAAGAGAAGCTGGAATGTATATTCTGTACTGGAAATTCCTATGTGCCTAGTCAAAAATCAGGGGTTCTCTTACTTTGGAAGGAGGGAAGGATTAGTATTGCACTACATCTGGCAGTTTGTGCCATAAATGCTAGTGGAATGGCTAATGTAGTATTAACACATTTGATAATTTGACAGTATTGTTTGTAATCCTTCAGTATTATTTATAAGAATAACCCCCCACCTCCAGTTCAGTATTCAGTATAGAATTTTCACTAAAATTTGTCTTGATCTAACGATGGCTTCAGATTTTTATTGCTGGATAGATTTTCTAACAAGATGAACTGCCTTCTGATTTGAACATTCTGATCTTGGTAGCATAATCTGTCATGTGTACATATATATATTTTATGTGATTCATTATTGTAGGAATAATTACTGAAATTTCCTAAGTTGTTATACACTTAGGATTATACACATATGGTTAAAGAGCTTGTTGAGACTTAATTTTTAACATCTATAAATTGGAAAAATGTGCATACATCTTGTTTCTATTAATATATTGAGAAAAGTTTTTGTTAATATTCATATTCCTTAAGAAATTTAGCTTTATTTATTTTTTTTTTTTTGAGATGGAGTTTTGCTCTGTCGCCTGGGCTGGAGTGCAGTGGCCGGATCTCAGCTCACTGCAAGCTCCGCCTCCAGGGTTTACGCCATTCTCCTGCCTCAGCCTCCCAAGTAGCTGGGACTACAGGCGCCCGCCACCTCGCCCGGCTAGTTTTTTGTATTTTTTAGTAGAGACGGAGTTTCACCGTGTTAGCCAGGATGGTCTCGATCTCCTGACCTCGTGATCCGCCTGTCTCGGCCTCCCAAAGTGCTGGGATTACAGGCTTGAGCCACCGCGCCCAGCCAGAAATTTAGCTTTATAAAACATCTACATGTTTCTTTCATATCTTGGTTGAAATGGCTTAGCACCTTTGTTTGCATAACTTAGTGAGAATTTAGTCTTTGTGGAATCCTTAAACACTTTTGATGCCACAAAAACTTTAGTTGGCTGGGCACAGTAGCACATGCCTGTAATCCCAGCACCTTGTGGGGCTGAGGCAGGGAGATCACTTGAGCCCAAGAATTTGAGACCAGCCTGGACAACATGGCAAAACCCAGTCTTTCTAAAAAAAAAAAAAAAAAAAAAAAAAGCCAGGCATGGTGGCATGCACCTGTAGTCTCAGCTACTCGGGATGCTGAGGAGGGAGGATTGATTTAGGCCGGGAGGTCAAGGCTGCAGTGAGCCGTGATTCAGCCACTGCACTTCAGTCTGGGCAACAGAATGAGACTCTGTCTCAAAAAAACAAAAAAACAGACCAACCCTCCCCTTCAAAACTTTAGTAACTTGGGGGGTTATATGTAGGCTTGGAATATTTGTTCTGTAATGGTTCTGATAATGAACAGTGAACTTTTTAAAAAATTATTATTATTTTTGTCTTTGAGATGGAGTCTCACTCTGTCCCCAGGCTGGAGTACAGTGGCACAATTTTGACTCACTGCAACCCCTACCTCCCGGGTTCAAGCGATTCTCCTGCCTCAGCCTCCCGAGTAGCTGGGACTACAGGTGTGTGCCACCATGCCCAGCTAATTTTTGTATTTTTAGTAGAGACGGGGTTTCACCGTGTTAGCCAGGATGGTCTTGATCTCTTGACCTCGTGATCCTCCCGCCTCGGCCTCTCAAAGTGCTGAGATTACAGGTGTTAAGTCACTGCGCCCGGTTGAACAGTGACTTCTTTTCACAGCTCAGATAGCTTTAGTTTCATACAGTTTATCTTTCCATGTATTGAGCGTCATATTTTGTTTGCCTCAGCATATAAACTGTGCAATTGTATAATTGTCATAAATAAACTTACTTTAAAATATAATTTATAAATTCTTTTCGTCAATATAGACCCAATGTTCTGAATATGTTAAGAATTATAGTGTCAAGCCGGGCGCGGTGGCTCAAGCCTGTAATCCCAGCACTTTGGGAGGCTGAGACGGGCGGATCACAAGGTCAGGAGAT